>NW_005201792.1:532932-641479 GCF_000372725.1 Emiliania huxleyi CCMP1516 | reverse complement strand
ATTCTGGTCAGGGGGCGCACCACGGGAGGAGTCGATGACCACGTCGCCCGTGTGGCGGCACGCCAGCACCGACAGCACGCGCTCCTGCTGGTTGAGCAGCGGGAAGTTGCAGCCGCGGTGCCGGTTGACCACCTGCGCACGGGCCTCGAGCCGTCTGCGCCCCCTCTTCTCTCTCGGGCGACGTGCTCGGTCTCGACGCACCGCATCCGAGTGGACGCCAACGAGCAGAAAGTCGCCTGAGGGAGGGCGAGAGGCGTGCCGCGGCGGAGGGTGTCGGACTGGCCCGCGCGAGGGCGCCGGCGAGGGGGGGGAGGGAAGGAGGGGGAGGGGGAGGGGGGGGGGGAGCTCGCCCAGCGCCGCCGCCTCGCGCAGGAAAGCGACGTGCCTGTGTGCAGCCGCAAGGGCTCAGAAGGCAGCCCGGCCGCCCTTGACACGCCTCGGCGGCAGGCGCAGGGAAGGGAGGGAGGGGGAGGGAGGAGCGGAGGGAGGGAGGAGGGGAGAGTAGCGTCTCGGCTACATCTCGGCTGCTCCACAGTGATGGTGTATCTCGGCCATATCTCGGCCATATCTCGGCTACATCTCGCCCCGCGTGGAACATGTCCCAGCCGCCGTCCACGTACACCACCCTCGCGCCCGCAGGAGGGGCGCCGCACCCGTCCGCAAACAAGCGATACATAGTACTCGTCGGCAGGAACTTGCTCTCTCGCAGCGGCCGCTCCACCCCCTCGCCACCCTCGCCGCCCTCGCCCGCCGTCCTAGCCTCCCTCGCCCGCCCGCCCGCCGCCGGCCCGACCGGCGAAGGTGCGGCGGCGCGGTGGTGGTCCCGAGTGAGGAGCAGCATCCGCCTGAGGGCTGGGGTTAGGGGCTGGGGTTAGGGGCTGGGGTTAGGGGCTGGGGTTAGGGGCTGGGGTTATAGCATCCGCGCAAGGGGTGCGTCACGGGCGTGTCGCGGACGCGTCGCGGACGCGCGTGCGCTGGAGAGAGGAGGAGCTGCTGTCAACGCGCTGCCTTGGCTGCGAGCCGCCACCGCGGCCCTCGTCGTCGAGACCGCCTCTCGACAGTCTCGGCTAGGCCTCGCCCCACGATCTCGGTCGTCGAGACGCCCTCGGTGCGCGGGATGGTGCGGTACTTGCCCAGCGCGCGCGCCTGTCCGGGGCGAGCACGGGGCGTCGACGCCTGCGCTGCGCGGCCTGGAGAGGGCTCGAAAGGGAGGGTGAGGGCTGGAGAGGGCTGGAGAGGGCTGGAGAGGGCTGGAGAGGCTGCGGTGAGGGTGAGGGTGAGGGTGAGGGTGAGGGTGAGGATTGCGGGTGAGAGTTGCGGGTTCCCGCTGCGCTCGCCGACTCGTAGACGTCTCTGCCGTCGACGATGCACGGGTCGTCTCCGTGGACGACGTAGTCGATGCGGTAGGTCTCGATCGCCTGCAGGAGGGCAGCCTCTCCCTCACAAGGGGGGGGGGCTGCTGCCGCCGCTGGTGCGGGCCCGGCTCGCCCAGCGCAGGTACTCTGGCGACATGATGTAGGGCACCTTGGGCACCACCTCGTCCACAAACTTGCACGCCTAGAGTTACGGTTAGGGTTAGGGTTAGGGTCAGCACCTTGGGCACCACCTCGTCCACAAACTTGCACGCCTAGACACGCGCCCCAGCACCGTGCGTCGGACCGTCCCTAGACACCTCCCTCCTCCGGAGCTCTTTCGCGGCCGGTGCAGGATGCGGATCGGCAGCAAGGGCTCGTGATTGTGATTGCGTGCGTGCGTGCGTGCGCGCGTGCGTGTGTGTGTGTGTGTGTGTGTGTGTGTGCTGGGCGTGGAGTGTGATTGGAGTCCCACGCCCGGGTGCGCAGCCCGCGTGCGCAGCCCGTGTGGTGCGGCGCGTGTGCCGCGTGCGTGTACTCCCCCGCCCGCCGTGCACTTTTGCAGTGCTGGCCTTTGCTCTTGCACGCCTGCACCATCGCGAGCCGCTCCTCGTCGTTCATTAGCTGCGAGCGGCGCGGTGAGGGAGCGGCGTATCAGCGCGCATGGACGAGCGGCGTGCGGTGATCCGCGCGGAGCGAGGCGATTCGCGGCGGATCGGAGCTGGGGCGAGTGTGTGTGTCTCTGTGTGCGGCGGAAGCTCGCCGGTGGTGCGCCCTTGCAGCGTAGGATGGACTCGTCGTCGTTGACGCCGACGATGAGGTGCGTGCCGAGGGCACGGCCCTTGCGGAACGCGTTGGCGTGGCCGTAGTGCATCATGTCGAACGCGCCGTCCATCCAGATCCGCACCTCTCGCTGCGGAGGCTCGTCCAGGCCAGCGAGCGCCTCCCTGACGGCCTCGGCACGCGCCTCGAGGCGGGCCAGTTCTCGGGCGAGCGCATCCTTGCCGGTGCCTCTCCCGCGGCGACGGAGCCAGCGGTCGAGCAGGAGCGCGACGGAGGCAGCGAGCGCGGCGCTGAGCAGGAGTTCTCGTCGGCTATCGCTCATTGCTGCCACGTGTTGCAGGAGCTCGACGCCTAATTTCTTTCTTTCGAGGGCCAACCCACGGCCCGCGCGGCAGAGCACAGCTGCCCTTGCAAGGGCAGAACCAGAGGTGGACAAGAAGGTGGCGCAGGCGGCGCACCCGCGGGCGTGGCCGGCGGCGTGGCGGCAGCGCTGGCGGCGGCTGGCCCCGCGGGCTCCCAAGGCCGATGCACCCCATCCATCCATGGGCACCGGCGGGCACGCGGCGGCACCCTCGGCCACACCTCAGTGGCACCCCCCCTCGGTTGGCAAGGCAGGGGCCTTGGGCGGCGGGGCTGGTGGGGGGCCGGAGGAGGAGGAGAAGAAGGAGGAGGCACCGGCAATGGCGGCCTGCCGTGAGCATCCTCTGCATACCGACCCCTACGGGTCGGTGCAGCACTGTCACACCGGATCACCCCAACCCTCACTTCCTGACCACATGGCGGGCCATCGCCATAACTTGGCTCAGCAGGCCATCGTGTTAACCACTTGCTGGTTACGCTCGTGCCAACCCTCGATCCGTGATCGCTGCGAGACTTCGAGCTCTGCGGAGATACTCTCAAACTCTTTCTCTTCGTCTTCGACTTCGGCCCCCCACCGCGCTTCACCGCCCTCTGCGCATGTCTTGTCGCCCTAGGGGCTCGGGCCCCGGCCTGAACTCCTCACTGCACTGTTGCAGAATGTCCCTTGTAATGTGAAAGAAAGAAAGAAAGAAAACACACAACCCAAGGGAGGGATGGGAGAACGGCACGCCGCCACCACACAGGGATTTTAAGGAGAGGAGTGTGGTGCGCTAGCCGTCGCCCACCCTGGGGAGTCTGCCTCTTCGTATCTCTTTTCGCAGTCTCTCGCCGCTTCTCGCTGCAACCTTCATGCCTTGTAATGTGAAAAAGAAAGAAAGAAAACAGACAACCCAAGGGAGGGATGGGAGGACGGCACGCCGCCACCACACAGGGATTTTAAGGAGAGGTGTGTGGTGCGCTATCCGTCGCCCACCCTAGGGAGTCTGCCTCTTCCTATCTCTCTTCGCAGTCTCTCGCCGATTCTCGCTGCAACCTTCATGCCACCTCGCGGTCGTCCCACCCTCGTCGTTCTCTCCCTTGTCACTTCCTCCTCTGTCGCGTCGTTCTCTTCTGCCTCGTCCTGCGACGCCGCCGCCTGCCCTTGGAGCACTTGGAGTGCGGTCATCAACCTCACGCCCAGGACCGGGGAGCTAAGAAGCGCACCCAGTTGGCCGGACGCTCGGCATCGGGTTGCGGGCAAGAGAGCCCTAGCCCAGGGGGTGCGCGTTCGCAGGGCCATAACACGGGTCTCCGAGGGTTGGTTCTGCGCTTTGGGTTTCCCCTAGCTGCGGAACGCCCCCTCTACTCGGAGCTAAAGAATACTCTCCGAGGGTTGGCTCCGTGTACCAGGTTTCCCCTTAACTGCAGAACGCCGCCCCTCTACTCGGAGCTAGTGATACGAGAATACGTACTGCCCCCACGCAGTACCTGTACTACTCGACGATAATACAAGAATACGCAGCTGTGAGGTACCTATAAAGAAACAGCGAGGTAAAGTTTGGCGGCCATGATAAACCGAAAGTTGTCGTAAAACGCGGGCGAAAGCAAAGCAGAGGGCGGGCGCTTTTTGCCGCAGCGATGCCCGCAGCCTGTCGAGCAGCTTCCGCGGCGCCCATGCGCCGCGGGGTTGACCGACAGCCGCGCCTCTCGCGCCTCCCGTGCCACGCGCGGCGACGCGCACCCTGCGCGCCAGTCGGCGCATTGGCAGTACTGCACCAGCCAGCACGGCGTGGAGCAATGCATCCAGGGCATTGTGCTGGGCGCCAACCAGCATGCCTCAGGACAGAGCACGGGAGCATGCTGCGCACCCTGGCGCAGCGCCAGCTCGCCTCCAAACAGGCACTCTCACCACTGCACAGCCGCCCACGAGCGCCCGCAGCTGCACTGCTCAACACTGAAGCTCAGGAGCCTCCCCTTGTTGTCGCAGCTTTGTGCAGTGCAGCGTGCGAGCAGCGCAGCGCCAGGCCGACCCCTGGCACGCCCGGGCGGCTGTGGGACGGAGGCCCGCCGAGCGAGTGCGAGCCGCATCGGCGGCCATGTCTCCTGCCGCCGCGAGCGAGCGGCGCAAAGAGGCAGCGTCGCGCATGCTTTTCAAGACAAGACATCCGTCCTTTGACTCTGCCGGTCCCTTGTTCTCGCGGCTTCTTTCGCCTTTCGGCGCAACTCCGTCCTCCTCGCGGCGTATCCTGGCCCCTCGAGTCTATCGAGCTCCCCTCGCGCAAGGACCACATTTCTGACTCCCACTCCGATCATTTGCCTACAGGTCATGTTGTTGCTCAGGTCCACTCTCTCTTCGAACACTTGTAATGTGAAAGAAAGAAAAGAAAGAAAACAGACAACCCAAAGGGAGGGATGGGAGGACGGCACGCCGCCACCACACAGGGATTTTAAGGAGAGGTGTGTGGTGCGCTATCCGTCGCCCACCCTAGGGAGTCTGCCTCTTCCTATCTCTCTTCGCAGTCTCTCGCCGATTCTCGCTGCAACCTTCATGCCACCTCGCGGTCGTCCCACCCTCGTCGTTCTCTCCCTTGTCACTTCCTCCTCTGTCGCGTCGTTCTCTTCTGCCTCGTCCTGCGACGCCGCCGCCTGCCGGTCCCTTGTTCTCGCGGCTTCTTTCGCCTTTCGGCGCAACTCCGTCCTCCTCGCGGCGTATCCTGGCCCCTCGAGTCTATCGAGCTCCCCTCGCGCAAGGACCACATTTCTGACTCCCACTCCGATCATTTGCCTACAGGTCATGTTGTTGCTCAGGTCCACTTGTAATGTGAGAGAGTGCGCGGTGTTCCCCTCCTCTTTCTTTTGGCTTGTTGGTGGTGGCAGCGCCCGGCAGAGGCCTCTCCCGCCACCGCCCCGCCTCGCACCGCGACCGCCGTCGGTATGCTCACCGCCGTGGTCCTCGCCAACGGCAACGATGGCGACAACTTGTACCCTCTCACGGAGGACATGCCGCTCGCCGCGCTCCCCGTCGGCAACCGGCCGCTCCTCTCTTACCAGCTCGAGATGCTGCAGCGCGCGGGCAGCTTCGGAGAGGTGCTGGTGGTGACCAACGACCGGCACCTCTCCCGGCTCGAGGCTGTGGTGAGCGAGTACCGCGGGCCTCTCCGCATCGAGCTGGTGGTCGTCGAGGAGGGCGCGGGCAGCGCCGACGCGCTGCGCACGCTGAGGGGCCGCGGCCGGCTGGCGGGCGATTTCGCGCTCATCTCTGGCGACACAATCTCGGACGTGCCGTTCCAGAAGATCGCGGCGATGCACCAGCTGCACGGCGCCTCCGTCACCGTGCTCCTCAAGCAGCAGCCGCCGCGGCCTGCCGCCGACAAGAAGAAGGCGCGCGACCTGGACGGGACGGACTTTGTTGGCATCGACGAGTCGCGGCAGCGGCTGCTGTACCTCGAGTCGGCGGCCGACTGCGACGGGGGCGTCATCACGGTCTCCGAGTCCATGCTGCGCGCCCATCCCCACCTCGAGGCGCACAGCGCCCTCGCCGAGCATCGCACCTGCAGGGAGCCTCTCCCCGAACCTTCTCTGAACCTTCTCTGACCCTTCTCGGAGCCGTCCTGCAGGTGCACAGCGACCTCGCCGACCCGCACGTCTACCTCTTTGCGCATTGGGTGCTCGAGGCGAGGCAGCCAGCCCGGCGCAGCAGCGCAGCGACGCAGCCCCGACCTTCGCCTCCCTCCCCCTCGCCCTTCGCCCTTTCCCACCGCGCCCGCCCACCGCGCCCGCCCTGCTTCCGCGCAGGTGCTCGACCACAAGCCGCACTTCTCGTCTGCAAAGTTCGAGCTCCTCCCCTACCTCGTCCGGAAGCAGTTCCTCGACCAGGCCAACCTCCCGCTCCCGCAGGCCGAGGCGCAGCCGCAGCAGGCAGCCGCCACGTCCTCCGCCGCCAAATCACCTTAGATTAGATTCGATGAGATCCTCTGCGCAGCAGGCCACCGCCATGTCCTCCGCCGCCGCCACCGCCGCACGCCTCGCCGGCGCCGTCCGCTGCTGCTGCTACGTCGTCCCGCACGAAGGCCACTACTGCATGCGAGCTTGCTCCATCGCCGCCTACATGCAGGCTGCGCCCTCCCCACATCTCCCCATGTCTCCCCACATCTCCCCGTGTCTCCCCACATCTCCCCGTGTCTCCCCACCTCTCCCGCCTACAGGCTGCGGCACCTGCTCACGCAGAGGGCCTGCAGCACGCCCTCCCCCCGCCAACCCCCCCCGCCCGCTCGCACCCCTCGGGGCAGGCCAACCTCGACATCTGCAAGGGCGGCGCAGCGACCTTCGACAAGGCCGCCGAGCCGACCGAGCCCCTCCGCGAGGGGAACTTCGCGGCGAGCAACATCGACCAGCAGAGCGCGCGAGGCGAGCCTCGCACCCTCCCCCGCACCCTCTCCGCACCCTCCCCCGCACCCTCTCCCGCACCCTCTTCCGCACCCTCTCCCGCACCCTCTCCCGCACTGACGCCCTCTGCGGCGTGCGCGTGCAGGCGGCTCTGTCGAGCTCGGGCCGCGCTCGCAGGTGAAGAAGTCGGCGGTGGGGCCGCACTGCCGGCTCGGCGCGGGCGTGCGGCTGACCAACTGCGTGCTGATGGAGGGGGTGGTGGTACACGACAAGGTGCGGACGGGGGCGAGAGGGGTGCCCGGATCGGGCCGAGATCGGGCCGAGATCGGGCCGAGATTGCGAGCCGGCCGCCGGCGGTGGGTGCCGCCCCTCTCTCGCCCCGCGAGCCTGCCGAGCCTTCGGCTGTGCCTCATCTCGGCTGCACCTCGGCTGGACCTCGGCTGCACCTCCGGCTGTCTCTCGACTCGCCCGCAGGTGCACATGTCGAACTGTATCCTCTGCCGCGGCGCCGAGGCGAGCCCGCACCCGCCCTCCCTCCCTGCCGGCACCCACCCTGCCTGCCGCTGTAGCGTGCGCAGCCGCGCGAGGCGGAGGCGAGGGCGGACGGGCGCCCTCTGGGGACAGGTGCACGAGGGCGCGACGCTCAAAGACGTGCAGGTGGGGAGCAATGTGAGCGTCGAGGCAGGCGCGAACGTGAAGAGCGAGGCGCTCACCGCCGAGGTAGACGCGGAGGGCAGCGTGGTCGGCTCAGCCGAGGAGGATTGAAGTACCAACCACGGTTGATCGTTCCGCCGGCCTCGCATCGCCGTTCGGGTACATGCTGGCTGTGGCACCGTCTCGCGTGTGGTGCTGCGCATGCCGAGCCGGTGGGGTTGCGAGAGAGTACTCTGTCTGTATCACTGGCGGTATGTGGCTCTTCGACGATCTGGGCCACCGCAAACGATTTTGATCAGCAAATTTCGCTCGGCCTCGGGCATCGCTCGGGCGGCCGACTACACGGTGAGCCATACGGACCTTGCACAAAACCTTTTCCTTCTAAGCAGGGCTACACAATGACCCTATAGTGTGGGGGTGTTCCTGGCGAGTTGTGATGAGTAGAATTAGACTAGCCAATACTATTTTGAAGTTCATATATGAAAATACCAACTTGCCTATGTGCACGTCTCCGCGGCGGCGGCCCGGAGGCGGCCCGGCGGAGCGGTCAGAGCAGCACTGCGCCGGCCGGCGATCGACTCTCGACTATAGTACGGGCTCTATTGAATGGCCTCAAGGTGCTCTCTAGGACTGCCCTACTCCGCTCGCCCGGCTACGTCGCTGAGCTTCGAAGGAAAAGGTTTCGCTCGGCACGACGTCGGAGAGCAAACTTCAGCGATCAGCGTTCGTCCTACACGGAATGCTGGACGCACGTCGGCAAGTGGTCGCATGACCAGGCCGGCTGCTGCTCAGAATCTGGGCCCTCTTGGCGCTCGCACTCGCGCTCTTCATAACGGCTTTGCCCCCTCCCTCCTGCGCCGACGTTGGGCAGCCCGACCACGATACCGCCAGTGCCGCTGGCCTGCAACTCGAGGCGCCTTTGAATGAGCACGAGCCGGTGCGCGACGCGGCGCGGGTGATGCAGCCCAAGGTGACGGCGACGGCGGAGGGGTCGGCGGCGGAGGGGGAGGCGGCAGCGGCGGCGATGGCCGCGGGGTCGGCCCGCCCGCCTTTGCTGCTGGTGCTGTGGGATGTCAGTCATCTGCCACCACTCGCCAGCGACAAGGTTGCCGGGTCCATGGACGCAGACTTGCTGGAAATTGAAGAGGTGCTCGGCGTGCGTTACTGCGATCCGAGCCAGATGACTGCGGTGGCGCTGAGGAACCCTGTCGATGAAGACGACGACCGCTTGGAGTACCTCGTCTCTGGTTCGGCAGGTCCCGACGACCGTGGCTTCCATTCTGTCGATTGGTTTTTTCACGGCGACTTGCTGGACCATGCAGGTGCGGACACGGTCAAGGCAGCGATACAAGAGTATTAGAACTGGATAAGGAATTCACGGCGCTGGCGGAGGCGTGTGACGAGGCTGATGCTGAGTAGCCGCACCAGCGCTGCTCAGCGGCAGTGTGCGCCGACCAAGGGCAGGGCCAGTGGTAGACAGTGGACGTGGTGAGGCTGCTCTCTGAGCAATGACACTAGCAGGAGCATCATGAGTGTCCTCGGAGTCACCTGTATTACGATATCACCACGCCGCCACGCTCGCAAGGGCCGCCTAAGCGCCTAAGCACCCTAAGCACCCCCCCGCTTAGGCCGCTTAGGCGCTTAGGCGAGTGACGGCCGACTCCCCGGGGCCTGGCGTGCCTCCGCCGTGGGCTGAGCGCCCGGGAGAGCCACTCTGCAAGTGGTGTGCGAGCGTGTAGCCATTAGCGTGCAGTCGGCCGGGCCCCAGATGCAGATCCCCAGCGCGGCCGCGCAGAACGCGCTCTAAATAAATAAAGAAAACGGTCAAACTCTGAGACGAGATGGGATTTAGGGACGTGTGTCCCCGCCCTGCACGATCTTGGTGTGAGGGATCTTCAATCCGTGTCCCCTCACCCCTCGTCACAACCCGACACCTGGAAGAGCGGCAAGAGTTGGGGCTGCGGCTACGGCTGCGGCTACGAGAGGGGCCGGGGTCGCGGGAGAGCCGCTGCGCCGCGTGGACGCGCCTACACCGCTCTTGCTCCGCTCGCCACCTCTCGCAAAGGTCCAAAGTCATAGCCATCACCTCCTCCGGCAAGTCCTTTTCGCCTATCTTGCCGTCCCTCCAATCCTGGAAGAGCTCGTCGTCATAGCCGTATTGCATCACAGCCTGCTGCACTGCGTCGTGTACAACCCCTGCCACCCTATCCCGCGCCTCGGCGTCGGAAAAGTATTGGTCGAGCTCGGAGTCATACTCGGAAGCAGGCGCAGATGGCCGCGGTGATTTGGCAGGCGGCGAGGAGGGGGAGGGGGAGCGCGGCGGTGCGCGCTCGTGGCTCCCGCTGGTGCCAGAAGGGCCAGCGCCCAGCGCGCTCAGCCTGTTCTTGTTCACCTTGGGAGAGGGGGGTGGGGGTCCACCTCCCTTGGGTGCGGGCTGGCGGTCAGGCTTGCGCTTGACCGCCTTGCCCGGCGGCTTGCGGCCATGGTTCCTCATGGTGAACCTGTCCGGCATGCCGCCCTTCCCAACCCTGGTCCACCCCTCGGGCGACTCGTTGGGCTCTGCAACGCTGGCATACACTAATATGACACACACATGAAATACACCACGCACCACGTACCCAAACCCAAAACGCCCTAACCCCTATCGCCTATGCCTAAAACCCTCTAAACCCGTCGCTAACCCCAACAGCAACAGCCCCAACCACCCCACAACCGCAACCCTATCCGCTATCCCTAACCCTAACCCACCTCCTCCAGTCCCAACTCCCACCGCAAATTTGAAAGATCAGGCCCGAATGCATTTTTTTCAACATTGTCGCACAGGCGCTCCCCGCGCCTGCAGAGATTTTGAACTAAATTCGACAAAATCGTACCTGGGCCAACCTGGGATCCTATAGCCAGGAGCCAGGCAGGTAGCCCACACGGCCGCACGAGCACGACTGGCTTGGCAAGCCGGGGCGGGGGATTACCTTTACCGAACCATCAACACACATCACCGGCACCGCTCGCCGCTGCTCCGTCCGTCCGTGCTCCCTTCCCTTCGGGCTTCGGCGCCGCCGTGCAATCTAATTTTCCAGCTGGCGCCGCTCGGTAAGCGGAGGATTGCCGTAAACCCGATTGATGCACCAGCAAGGCCTCAACGCCGTCGCGAACTTTTGGTTTGAATACGAACCAAACAACTGCGAGGACGTCTCGATTCAAGTGGCATTTTACCGATTCGTTCGGCGAACTCGGCCGGCCAGCGTCTCGTGCGCGCGCTCGCTAATCGCGCGGCGCGTCGTGCGCCAATGTCGTCGGATTTTAGCGACTACTCAGAGCGCAGCGTGGTACCCTGAGAGGGACGGGAGCACATGGGTCACCGCGCGCAGCCAGTGCTCCGAGTCCGACGGCGCCCTCTACGACGCGCACATCCGGGCGGTCGGTGAAGCTGCGGCCAAGACCGCAGGCAAGGCGGAGGTGGACCCGTTTCACAACCTAGAATCTCAAGAAGGTGTGAGAGTCGTGATTTCTTGTTGGTTTTCTAAAATTCTTGAATCTCGGAAATTATGTATGTGCAGTCGCGTAGGCCACATGAAGACACAGTACACAGTACGTCTACGAGCTGTGTGGGCTTTTACGGCGCAGGCGGGCGATGACCAGTGTTGCCCTCTCGTGGCAACAAAAAAAACCCCGCTTGGCTCCTCTCTCTCCCGTCGCCAAGACCTGCATGTCCCTCACACAGGCAGTGTTCGCCGCCCTGTGCGACGCGCTGTTAACTGACCTGGCGGTGCGCCGTGCGGCGGAGGAGCGCGTCTCCTCACTCAGCGCGCAGCCCGGGTTTGTGGTCAGCCTTGTCGAGGTGCTGCTCGAGCCGCAGGCGGAGGCGGCGGCACGGCAGCTGGCAGCTGTTGTGCTCAAGAACTTCTTGCGCACGCACTGGTGCGAGGCGGCCGTTACTTTCACGCCTCCACTCGTCTCCGACCACGAGAAGGCGGCGGTGCGCGCTGCACTACCGCGAGGCCTGTCGGACAGGGTGCCGCGTATCCGCACCGCCGTCGGCGTCGCTGTGGCAACCATCGCGCAGTGGGACTGGCCCGACGAGTGGCCTTCGCTGATGGACGAGCTCCTCCGACCGCTCGAGGCGGCGGCGGCCGGCGGTGGTGGCGCTGGCGGCGGCGGTGGCGCGCCGGCCGCCGGCGCACTGCGCTGCCTCGAGCTGTGCGCGTCCGAGCTGTCGGAAGATCAGCTGCCGGCGGCGACGCAGCGGTTGCTGCCGCTGCTTCTTCAGCTCGCGCGGGGCGCCGGCGGCGACGCCGCGAGCGCCAAGCAGGCGGCGCGGTCCGTGCGTGTCGCAAGGCGCGTGATCGAGCGGCTCTCGCTGCTGGTTGGCGACGACCATCGCCAGCTGCAGCGGCTCCGCGCCGGGCCAGTGGCTGCGTGGGGGGTGCTCGCGACGGAGCAGCTGGGCCAGCTCGCCTCGCGCTACCGCGTGACCCCACCGGGCGGTACGCTGCAGAAGGCACCCTCCCTCTCCCTCGCCGCACCGCGCACGAAGCTTCCCCGAACCTTCTTTTGCAGGCGAGCCAGAGGACCACTCCCTCTCCATCGCGCTGCTGCGGCTGTTGCAGCTGCTGCTCTCCTCGTGGCCCGCCTCGCTGCCGCCCGCGCGGTGCTCGCTCCTGCCGCCGCTCGGCGCGCTCCTGTCTGGCGCGCTGCAGACCTTCCAGCAGCGGCTGCTGTGCGACGCCGCCAGCCTGGGCGAGGAGGGGGCCGACTCCGACGGTCGCTCCTCGCACGCGCCTCCCAGACACCTCGCAGACTCCTCCCTGCCTGCCCGAAGCGGCAAGCGCCCTCCGTGTGCCCCACCCCCACCCCCACCCCCGCCCTGCCGCAGGCTCCTCGCTCGGGCTCGAGGCGCTCGTCTCGCACGTCTTCGACGTCCTCGCCGCGATGGCCTCCTCCTCGCGCCACCACAAGCTGCTGCTGCCGGCGCTGCCGCAGCTGCTCCACGGCGCGATCGCCTTCACGCAGCTGCCCGTCGCCACCGAGCAGGCCTTGGCTGACGGCCAGCAGCAGTGCCTGCTTCCTTCTCACTCCCTCCTCGATGGCGAGCCTCGATGGCGAGCAGGCGTGGGCCGACGACCTGCAGCAGTACCTCCTCGACGAGGAGGACGACACCTTCGCCTGCTCACTCCGCGTCGCCGCGCAGCAGCTGCTTGAGGAGCTCGTCGACAGCTGCGGCCGGCGTGTCGTCACGCCGCTCTGCGCCGCCGTCGAGAGGAGGCTGGCCGAGGCGCGGGGTCACACCCATCCAAGACGTGCACTCTCGGCCCTTGCTGCACACTGCGCGCCAGAGGGGTGCTCCGGCCTCGTCCTCCGGCCTCGTCCCGCACGCCGCCCGGACGCTGCTCTGTCCGATTCGCCGCATCCACAGGACGGCAGCTCCCCTCCCCTGCTGCGCTTGCCCGACGCCCGCCCCGCTCCCCGCAGGCGGACGCAGCGCGCGCACTCGCAGCAGGCGGCGGCGCGGACGCGCCCGCCGCCGCGGCAAGCTGGTGGCGGACGCGCGAGGCGTCCCTCATCGCGTTGGGCCTTGCTGCGCCGTCGCTGCTGCGCGCGGGTCGCGCTCACGCTAAGCGTGGCGATGCCGCGCCGCCCCCGCCGGTGACGGCCGAGAGGTTGGACCGAGCGGTGCCCGTCTCCGACACTTCCTAGACACTTCCGAGGGTCGCCCCCTTTCCCCGTCAGGCTGCTCTCCGAGCTCTTCCTCCCTGACGTGGCCCCCGCCGCGCCGCCGCTCCTCCGCGCCCGAGCGCTCTGCACCGCGGCACTCTTCTCCCCCGGCGCGTCGGCGGCGGCGACCCACCCGCTGCTGGTTGCCGCCGCCGCCGCACTCCAGCCGACCGAGCCGCCGCTCCTGCGCTTCGCCGCTTGCCGCGCCGTCGCCGGGTTTGCCAACCGAGCGCCCGCTGCCCACATCGCGCCGGCGGTGGCGACGCTGCTACCTGCTGTGGCTGGACTGCTCTCGAGCGACGAGGCGCCCCCCCCCCCCCCTCCCCCCTCCCCCCAACGCCGTAACCCCTCCCCTCCCGTGCTACTGACCCTCTCCGCCCGCCCCTCCCGCCCCACGCCCAGGTGCAGTCCGAGGACGTGGCGATCGCAGTCCTCGACTGCATTGCGGCGCTGCTTCGGCGGGACGCCGCCACGGCGGCGCGTTCAGAGGGCGAGCTGACGCCGCTGCTGCTCCGGCTCTGGTCGTCGCGCCACGCCGAGCCCCTCTTGGCAATGGCTATCGTCGACGCCTTCAAGGTGCTCAGTCCCAGCCCCTCTCCCCCCCCCCCCCCCCCCTCCCGACGCAGCTCTCTCTGGCGGCCTCCCGGTTCCGAGTCAGGCCCTCGCCCTCGCCCCCTCCGCGCTGCCCGGCCTCGTGGAGAAGCTCCTTCCGGTCATCGGCCTCGTCCTCACCCTGCAGAGCACGGCCGACGCCAGCGCCGCCGCGAGTGCGGCGGCAGCCGGCGAGGAGTGGGACGAGGACGAGCCGCTCGACCCGACACAGCCCGCCCTCGAGCTGCTCAGCGCCGTCGTCCTCAAGCGCTGGCCCTGCGGCACGCCACTGCCGGCGGCGGCGGCGGGCGAGGCCCTCCCAGCGCTGCTGCGGGTGCTCGGTGCCTCAAGCGACCCGGAGGTCTTGCGAGTGGGCTGCGCTTGCCTTCGCCGCTTCGCACAGCGAGGCGCCCTCGGCGATGGGAGCGGCGGCCCCGCCGCCAATCTGCTGCCCCCCACCTTCGGCCGCATGCTGCGCGCGGAGCTCGGCGAGGACCTCCGTCCCTCCGCTGCGCGCCTCGCCCTCCCCCTCACCCTCCCTCGCTCCCCACCAAGGCGAGGAGGCCGTGCACCACTCCGCGCGCCTGTTCTGCGACCTGCTGCGCGGCCAGGCGGCGCCCGCGATCGCGCCCGCCCTCGGCGACCTCGTCGGCCTCGCCGTGGCGTGGCTGCGGCGCAAGACCCTCTTCGGGCTCCGCCTCGCCCTCCTCTCCTTCCTCGCGCAGGCCGTGCTCGCGCTCGGCGCGGAAGCGACGCTCGGCAGGCGCGCCACACACCGACGGAGCGCCGCCTCTGCCGCCGCCGTCCTCCGACCCCCCTCCCTTCCCCTCCCCGACAACAGGCTCGCCGCTGACGAGGCCGCGAGGCTTCCCCGACGAGGTCGGCCCGAGCTCGACGGAGGCGACACCCAGCCCGCGGTGCCGCTGGTGCTCCGCGCGTGGGTCGCCGTCTCTGGCTGCTCGCCTGTGCTTCGCGCTGCACGCCGCTCTCAGCCGTCCTGCCGCACCGCACAGGTCGATGCCATCCCGGACACCGCACAGCCGCCGGCGCGGCGGGAGCTGCTCGTCGTGCTGATGCGGCTCCTCACTGCGCCCGCGCCGCCCGCGCCGCCGCCGGCCGAGCTCTGGCACCTCTCGGTCGCGGGAGACGCGCAGGCTGCTCTCGCGGGTGTCGTGCTGTGGCAGCGCCGCACTTAGGGTTGAGCGCCCCTTATTCGCCGCGCGCAGGTTGATGCGAGGGAGGCGAGGTTGACACGCGCAAAGGCGCGCAGGATTCGGGAAGCTGGGTTAGGGCTACCACTTCCCCACCAGCCCCAGCTGCCGCTCTTGGTGCGCGCGTTCCAGCTGCTGGCGCGCGAGCTCGCCTGTCCTCCTGCCTCCGGCGCGGAAGGGCGAAAGGCGCGGCTGGCGTCGTCGGCTTGGGGCGCACTGGGCGGCTACGGCGTCGGCGAGAGCGACGAGAGCGACGTGACCGCGTCCGACGAGGAGGAGGAGGGCGAGGAGGGCGAGGAGGGCGAGGAGGGCGAGGGAGGGGGCGCGCGGAGGTCTCCTTTTGTGCCCCTGGACGAGGTGAGCTCTCACGGCCTCGAGGCGGGCGAGGTCAACCTCTCCTCGCTGCTCGACTCGGATGGGGAGGACTTTGATGACGACCACGACGACGACGACGACGACGACGATCGCGCCGGTGGCGAGATGGGCGGCGGGGGCGGCGATGCGGACGGTGCTGAGGCCCTCAACCTTGGAGCGGAGTCGGCGTCTTTTGTGCGGTCGGTTGCGGCACAGCTTGGCCAGGGCCAGTTCGAGCAGCTCTGCGCACAACTGTCGAGCGCCGATGAGCGGAGGGCGGTTGCTGGCGTGTTGAGTTGAGAGTTTTTTAGTTTAGTGTTCACTGCCACTGTGTCTCCCGCCTCACCCAGTCGTGCTCTTGCGTAAGCGGTTAGTCTCTCTCTGTCGAACTCACCCGAACGATCGAAACCACGCAATCGGAATCCCGCGAAACCTCGCGGCGCGTCGGGTCTCGGGGGACGGGGGGACCGCGGGGCGTCCTCATCGCAACCTGTCAGCAGTCCACCTCCGGGTATGTGAGCTGTGAGCTGTGAGGGTCCGCCCGCAGGCGCATTTTGGATACCGCGAGTCGGTGTGCCCGGTGCCGAGCCGCGAGCGGTGCCCATTACGGCTTTTTAGCCTGAGGGAAAAGGTTACTTTCTGCAGTTTCTCTTCTTATTTTCTGCTGGAGGTGGAGCCTCGGGTGCTTTTACGCTTTTGATGGGGTCAGCGAGAGTACCACCTTTACCACTTTGGTCCTCTCGTAGCGCCAAGCTTTTACGACCAGGAAAGTGATCTGGCCCTGCGAGGGGGCGTCGCCACGGCGCGCCTTTGTGAGGTCGTGGTCAGGCGAGACATAGATGGTGGCTCGAGGATGGTGTGGATGGAGGGCGGAACGACGCTCGGGGCAAAGGAGGGAGGCGGTGAAGAGGCGCCCACGCAGACCGGGCGCTCGAACCGACCAACAGCGTGCTGCCGGTCGGGGCTGATGGACTACAACTCCCCTGTTATGAAAGGCGCAATGTGAGTATGTGAGTGAGTATTCTTGATACGAAACCACGACGACACACACCAGTCGACTCGCATCGGGTGCCTCCATGAATGGCGGAGCTATTCTCGCGTCCACACCACACCTGGCTCCAACGTGGACACGCCCATAGCTGGGGACACTACTAGGTCACGCATGGCATCAGAAGTTGTATCTCTGGGCCCCGAAAGGCTTCTCTAGCAGCGTCGTTACGCATGCGCCCTCCCCTCCTGGGCGCAGGCGCCTCACGTCTCGACAGAGCATACGCCCTTGGCGTGTGGCGACACGAGTTCACATCAACTGCCGCAACAGCGCCTCAAAAAAAAAGCCATTTGCAGGTGGCTGATAGTAATGTGTAGCGAACTCATCCTCTGAGGCGCCCGCGTCCCACCCCCGCCTGCCGTTTCGTGAAGTACCTCTCCAAGGAGCTCAAGGCGAATGGCAAGGCTTTCGATTTCACGATCGCGGGCGCAAAGTGGGCCTCGCAGGAGGAGGGCCACGAGTTCAAGTTCGAGTTCGGCGAGGCCTGAACGAGCGGCGTCGGTGTGAGAACGGGGGGGCCTGAGCCCACGGCGTAGCTAACGTGCGCAGAGCAAGCGGGCCGAGCCCCATCCCACTCGCCGCCCGCGCGTCGACGGGGACTGCCATGGGTGGTCTATGTTTCTGGTGGTGTCCTGTGCGTGCGCGACTCCGTAAGGGCCGGGCTCTCTGTGTTCGAGACGTCTGGTTCTCAGAGCAGCACGTCCTTACAACACCACGAGTACGCGCAAAATGGATGAATACCTACAGATCACACGCAAGGGTTCCCCACCGTACTTCGCGCGCGGCCTCGCACGCCTCACGCGAAGCCCGTGGCGTGCCGTCGTCAGTGCAAGGCTCGGGGGCATCTCGACTGGCGCGCTCTCCAACCTGTTGCCGACAGCAAGCATCGGCCGGCTCGGCGCGTCGCAGCACGACCCGCCCGCTCCGGCGTCCAACGCGCCCTCCTTCAGCGTCGTCTCGAGCGTCGCCGACTCCGTCTTCGGCGGCGGCGCCTCCCGCCGCGCTCGCATCGCCGAGGTGCTCAACATCATCTGCCAGGAGATCGGCACGATCTCGCTCCTCGGCGCCGCCGGACGTCTCCACATGGTGGTCACGCGGCCTCTGGCTGGAACGGGATCTACCTCGCAAGCGAGTCACCCGGGCCGGCGCGCGTCTTCCGAGAGAAGGGCGGGACCTAGTAAGCCGCTAAGCCGGCCGGGCGTACGGAGTCTATACCCCGTGATCCCCTCTCATCGGGTGCGTCGGCCTTAGCGTGACAGCAGTCACGAAGACTGCCCGCCCTTAGCCGGTGGGATCAAGCCAGTACGCCCCCCACGGTTGAGGGGAGGACGACTGTCTCTGACGGCGAACCTCAGTTACGAGCCGCCCTCCCCTCGAGACGCGTGGCCAGTGCACTCGGGCCCCAGCGTGGGTGCACCGTCCCACACGCCTCACGCGGCCTCTGTGGCTGGAACGGGATCGCAAGCGAGTTCCCCGGGCCGGCGCGCGTCTTCCGAGAGGCAGATTCGTAAGAGCGAATAGCCACACACACTCTCTTACGTACATTGAGAGAGCGAGAGAGGGTACACACTGAGAAGCTAAAACGCAAAGTCGTACCTACACACTGAGAGAGATCTTCGATCGCCGTGCAAAGCTCGCTTCCGAGCTCTCACGCAGCCTTGGGCTCGAGCTTTACCTTTGGGGCCTCTATCTATAGAGAACACACACACGCGCTTCTCCCCTAAAAAGATACATACAGTCGTACACTGAAAGGCTAGCTATAGACGAGAGGACTAGCCCCACGGGGCTGACTGGGATCCGGAGGAGAGAGGTCATCCGGATCGTGCGTGTGGCGGGACGCTGCCGGGCACCTGCCTGTGGTTGCTGTCCTTCCTCCACCAACACACAGCGCTCCCGACGGGGACGCCATCACCCTGGCCCAGGGATCTACAAGGCTGTCTTGAGGTCCGACCCTAAAAGCTCGGCGCCGGGCACCCCTCAAAAAAATAAAATCGGCCTACAAAATAAACCAAGGCGGCACAAGAGGACCAAGAGGACGCATCGACCCCTTTGGGCCCCTTCATCGATCCCTTCGTCGGATCCCCTCGAATGCAAGTCGCCGCGATCTTGTCCAAGAACGTGGGCTTCGGCATCTACGCGCTTGCCCTAGGTAGTCTAGGTGCTCAAGCTCAGGACTGGAGCATTCTTTCCGTGTGCTTCTGGGGTGAGCTTCTTCTTGACGCTGTCTTCCGGGAAATCCAAGAGTAGCTAGATGCTGCCCTGACCAAGCCTACGTTACGCCGAAACCAACACTGTACACGACCAAGGTCCAAGCACCTCGAACATCGAACGGCTCCGCCTTGGGAGAGCCCCCCTTGTCGTTGTCGCCACGGCGCTGATTTTGATCCGGCTATCTTTGACTCACATCCACTCTCCGACACTAGAGCCGAGTCTCAAGAGAGAGAGAGGGAGGGTTGATCGATATTAGAATGTCACACAAAAAGCAGTCTTGGCTCTCTTGCGGTTATAAGAGCCCTCACGGCTCACGCCACTCTCTTGCACCGCTCTTCCGCGTGTCGGGTTGTGACGAGGGGTGAGGGGACACGGATTCAAGATCCTCACACCAAGATCGTGCAGGGCGGGGACACATGTCCCTAAATCCCATCTCGTCTCAGTGTCAGAGTTTGTCCGTTTTATTTGTTTATTTATTCAGTCGGTGAGACACACTTTATATCTTTTCCTCCCGTGAGACCCCCGCGCGTAGAGTGTGCTTCCCTCTACAGAAAGTCGGCGAGAGAGTCCACATAAAAGTCGGGCTTGATCTCATTCTCGGGCGAGAGCAGCTTCTCCTCGGTCGTGACCCCCGAGAGGGTGAGGCAAGAGAGGAGGCCGTTGTTTTGCCCAAACAGGATGTCCGTGTCCAGCCGGTCGCCCACCTGCGTAGAGACGGCGGGGTAGGGTGTGGGCGCGGGGCGGCGCGGAGCGGCACAGCATGGCACGGCGGCGGCGGTCGCCATGCAGATGCGGCCCCGCTCGATGCCGAACTTCTCGACCATGTAGTCGATCATCAGCGGCGAGGGCTTGCCGACGAGGGTCGGCTCGCGGCCGGTGCAGCCCTTGATGGCGCCGGCCATCGCGCCGTTGCCCGCCCATTCCTGCTCGAGGTGCGGGAGCGGCGCGGACTGGGCGGGGCGTCGCGCGGCAAGGAGGGGCGGGCGGGCGGCTGAGCGCCGCCGGTGGAGGGCCCCGGCCAGTGGGGAGCCCTCTCTTCTGGTGGTGGCGGAGGGGGGTGGCGGAGGGGGGTGGAGGAGGGGGGTGGAGGAGGGGATGCTCCTGCGCGTCGGTGAGGTGCGTCACTGCGTCGAGGTTGGTGGCGATGAACTCGCAGCCCGGGTTCTCGTTGATGCAGAGCTGCGCGTACTGGATCTTGTGGTAGTTGATCTCGCGGTCAAAGCCGACGATGACGGCGCCCACGTCGGAGTCGTGCGGCAGCGCGTACCTGCAGGCGCGTGCTGCGTCGGTGCTGGAGGGCGCACGACACGAGCCTGTCTGCACCGGAGGGGGGCAGCACCCGGACTTGAGTGCGATCTTCTTGCCCGCGTCGCTGCCGCCTGCGGGCGGAGAGATGTTCGGATGGCGCAGGGGCGGTGGCGCAGGCGCGAGGGGAGGGCGGCAAGTACGAGGGAGAGTGTGACCGTGGCGGCACTTTGAGCGGCAGCGGCTGCTGGACAGGGCAAGGGCGTGCGCCACGGCAGGAGAGGCGGGTACAGCCAGCGCGAGGGCGGAGGCACACCTCCGATCCACGGCACCCCGATCATGTCGAGCTCCTCCTCGATGCCAACCTCGCCGATGATGTACACCTTCTTGCCGCTCTCCTTGAACTTGGTCTGCCGCGTGCCGAAGGTGCGGGTGGGGAGCCAGGGGGGGGGAGGGGGAGGTGAGTGCTAAGGCAGGTGGAAGAGGGCCCTGCAGCTGCCTGCTCCAAGTAGGCGGCGGCGGCAAACGAGGAGGAGAAGATCTCCTCGGGCTGCGTCTCCTGGCAGGTCGCGGCGGCGGGGTGTGAGCAAGGTCTAGCATGCCGCCGCCCTCCTCCCTCTCCCTCTCCGCCTCTAGTCCGAGCGACTTGAACTTGCCGAGGTAGCCCTTCCTGGACTTGGTCGAGTTGTTTGTGACGAAGAAGACCTTCTTGCCCGCCGCACGCAGCATCGCCAGGACGGCAGGCACCTGAGCGTGAGGAACGCCGATGTATGAGAGGCCAGAAGCTATCTATGCGCGGGAGTGCGGGCCTTGTCGATGAGCGAGTCGCCCTTCCAGATGACGCCGTCGCAGTCAAAGATGAAGACGTCGACCTGCCGGTAAAGTGCGAGAGTCAACGTTGCGATGTGTCACACAGGCCACGTGCGGCTGCGAGCCTTCTCGAGCAGGTCGGCTGGCACGTCGAGCTTCTTGCACAGCCCAGCGTCCTTAAACGACACGGCGGCAGCACTGCTCTGCGCAGCGAGCGACGCGGGCCGCAGGCCGGTGCTTGCGGTTCTGCGGACCCCGGAGGCGGCAGCTGCGCCGAAGGAGAAGCCAGCAGCGGTTCCAGCCGCGGCTGAGAGCAGGCCGATCCGCAGCGAAGAAGAGAGGGACAGGCCCATTATCGAAGGTTGTACCAGTGCCGAAGGGCTGCAATACAAAATACCACCGCGAACGTGCCTCGCCGCCGCCGCCACCGACCGCCCTCCCCTTGCAGGGGGCGAGCCCCCGCTGCGCAGGTGCACTGCGCACTCCGCGCCCCTGACGATTAGTGAGGAGGTGGTGTTGCACAGCATGGAGCTCGGCGAGCGTTTAGCGAGCCCCTCAGCTAGTACAAAATATCGCGCGCTTCTTGGCTCGGGAGCCGACACTTGAGTACTGGCAATATAACGTGTGGGCCCTCAGCGGAGCTGGGAAGAGGACCGCCGCGAGCGGCGTGGCGTGGAGCGGTTGAGCATCCCTCCGGGGGCCCCTCTGCGCCGGGGAGGCGTTGTTGGAGGCTAGGACGCAAGCGTCCATCGCCCTTTTCAAACTCGGGGCCCACTCCGCTACGCTCCGACCCGAATTTGGAGGGCCTGAAAGCTTAAGGTGTTGCTGCGCAAAAGGGGTCGGACACAGGGCGCAGCTCATGCTAAGAGCTAGAAGGGGAGATGGAGAGAACAACCACCCTGTCCTGTTATTGCGTACACCAACACCACAAAGCTCTCTCTCTCCTGCTCCTCACACTCAGGGGGCGGTCACGACTACCGAGTCTAGCTGCCACGTTCAAAATCAGGACGGCGGCAGTGATGGTGCTATCACGGGCATGGTCAGGGGAAAGTGGAGCGGGGGGGGCGAGCGTCAGCCAGCCAGGTACGGGATAGTAGAGCAGGCGCTTTGTGGGTGGCGGCCTGGGGTGTCGACGGGCCCCCGGGGGCGACGGGGGTGCTCTCGCGGGGGGTCCCCCCAGTCAAGGGGGTCTGGGGCGCAGCCCCAGGTAGCCCGCCGCAGGCGCCGATTTTTTGGGGCTTTTTTGACTGATTTTCATGAGGTGTTGCTACTATTTTGGGACCAGTTGAAGCCTAAAAATGGCTACAAATACAGTCACAGCAGCTGCTCGTCATGAGCTGCTACTGTGTGGCAGAGCCCAGAGAGAGGGCTTTCAGGAGCACTATTAAGTTTGATCCAGCTCAACGTTGCGGAGTAGTAAGACTGTTCCGTTGCCGTGAGCGGCCGGCGGCCGGCGGCGGCCGGTGCGGCACGCGGAGCACTCCGTGAGCGGTGACGGGTGCGGACGAGCGAATGAGAGGTCCCTTTCAGTGAGAGATAGGCAGTCCTAGTCCCTAACAACACATCTTCCACAGATAGCGACCTCTCATTCGCTCGTCCGCGCCCGTCACTGCTAGTCGGGGCACTCCCGGCGTACGGCCCGGTCCCGGTCGTCACTCCGGTTGCTCGTGTTCACACCGTCAGAACTCAGCTCCGCTAAGGATCCAGCGTCTGAGACTTGGGCATCTTACACAACTTTTGTAGTAGAGCACAATGGCACCCTTGCATCAAGTGCATCACTTCAAAGTTAGACCTAGTTAGAGGTCCCCGTTTTCGGCCGCCGCGGCCGGAGCGAGCACCCCCGTCGCCCCCGGGGGCCCGTCGACACCCCAGGGGTGGCGGTGGGCGGCGGCGCTGGGTGGCCGGCCGAATCGTTAGCTGAGCTCCTCCCTCAAGCTCGATCACGCATGACGCACGTTGAGTGACAACGTCGGCGAGCTTCTGGATCAGGTTAGGTTGCTGGAGCACCTCCAACGCCTCCTCTGAGTCAGACACGCCAACGTCGACGACTGCGCCCTCCTCCTCCTCCTCCGATTCGCCGACTGCGCCCTCCTCCTCCATGGGCTCGATCCAATTCCGCAGCGTGTCGTCCCCAGCGGCGGTGCTGCGCGGGAGGCGGCCGCGGGCACGCTGGGCTCGATCAGCGGCTTTCCCTTGCAGGAAGGACGGCCGCCACACGGCGAAGAGCGTGGGGAGAGCGGTTGGGCTGGGTGGGGCGAACGAAGCGGGCCAAACGCGAGGGCTGACTTAACGCCCCCCACAGCAAATCGGGTTTTGCCCTTAACTAGTGCCGTTTTCGTTGGTCGGTTTGAGCACTATTTCAGCCAACGCCCACAGCAAATCGGTGAAAACCTGCTCTGCGAGAGCGAGTTTTGTGGCTTGTCCGGCTTCCGTCGGTCGTCCCGTGACTCATCGCGCCGCCGCGTTGCACATTGGACACATGCTCTCGCGCGTGGCGCTGACGGGGACTCTTGTGCGCCTCGGCGAGGCGCTTCCGGTGGTATGTTTTTCGAGCGCAGTGGACTTCATCTTGCCGGTCAACTGCCGGCGGTCGACAACTGCCGTTCGAGCAGCGTCGGGTACCGCCGGCAAGATGAACTCACCTGAAGCTGAGCCGCGGGGGCATGCCCCGCCTGTGGCACGTACGACCCTACGTGCTACTACTGGACTAGTCTCTTAGTCACGCTACGCACACGTCGGGCCGTGTGTAAGTGTGAAGTAGCGCAGAGGGTTCAGGTACACAAAAAACGCGGTGACTCCAGTCGCGACTCACTTTCCAAATAGCCTCTCCAGCAGGGTCGGGCCGGGCGGCGGTTGCAGCGCCACCAGCTCCAGCTCCAGGTCGATGAGCCAGTCTGCGCCCAGCTCTCGCTTGACCCTGTACGAGCGCGCGGTGGGTATCTCCGGCGTGCGCGTGTACCCAAAGTCAGAGTCGAGCAAGCACGTGCGCACCCTCCGCACGCCGCCGACGCGCATGTCGAGGGCGCACAGGTGCAGGGCACGCAGGATCCTTCGGTCCGAGAGCTCGCCCAGCCGGAACGACAGCGGCGCGCCGTAGTCGCGCTCCCCATACCCACTGTTGCGCGTGTCCTCGAGCAGCGTGCCGTCGCCGACGAGGCGGACAGTGTAGTGGACCGTCGCAAGCATCCCAGAGGCGGCTTGCTCGCCCGACCCCTCCCTCACCTCTCGCATCGTGACTCCAATGCGCAGGCCGCTCGGCGCCTCCTCCGCGCTCGCCTCGGCGCTCGAGGCGGCCCGCGACGCCGGAAGAGCAGCGGGGCTCGCGCTGCTGGGCGACAGAGGCTCGCTCAGCGCTGGCTGCACGGCACTGGTGCGGTAACTGGCCATGAGCAGCCCGGCACTGGCCACTGGCCGCAGGCGGCGACAGCGGCGCCACATCGGGACAAAACGGTATCGCTGGAGGCCAAAGCAGCTGCCGCAGGTGCGGAGGCACGCGAGACGCAACCGGTGCCACGGCACGCACTGAGGCTGGGTTCGGGCTCTTTGCGCCTCTGGGGATAGGATTTTTTGCGCATGTTCCGCATATTTTGGCGGCACCCATCTCGTGGCAAGCGGCTAGCCTCCGGTCGCGCAACTTGCACTCCAGTCGCGCAGCATGTTGTCCGCAGCTCGTGAGCCGGCTGCGTCGTACAGCAGCTCCACACCTGCCGCCTCCATTGCGCTGCGAATGCGCGTCAGCTGAGGACGCGCTTGATGGATGGCGCCCTCGATGCTGGCACGCGGCGATCGCATGAATTCGCCTTCCGGCACGCTGACAACCCACTCGTCGTATCGACCGCGAGTGGGGAAGGCGAAATGCTCCGCAAACCTGTTTGCAATCAGCAGCGGCACGCAGCGGCAAGCCAGCGCTGCATACAGCCTCCCACTGGAGGGAGTGTCACCCCTCGGTACCAAGCAGAACTCGTGGCTGAGCATGCCACGCGCTGTGTGCAAGGGTGAGCCACGTAGCCTCGAAGCGGCACACTCTGGGCGAAGAGATGCATTCTGCGACTCGCTGCATCCTCGCGGCACGTCCTGTACGTGCGCCCCGGGCAAGTCCTGCAATGATGCGAATCGTCCGCGCAGGTAGGATGCCGCACTAAAAGATCCCTGGAAGAAGACGGAGCCAGGCGCACGGACGTGGCGGCGCGCACGCTGGGCGGATAATGAGGCGCCAGCCTCCACGGCGCCGCCAGACGAGGGATGCGCCTCTTCTGGCGCCGCTGCACGCTGCTGTGCGCAGAACGGGTTGGCCAGATACGGGATGACCACCGTGCAACGCCAGAAGGCGAGGGAGTAGAGCACACCCGGACGCCGCTCGCCAGTGGCAAGCCTCGGCTGCTCGAACCAGGCTATAGTGGCGTTGCCGAGCAATGGCTTGAGCCACGGAGCGAACGTTTTGACGCGGAAGGTGTTTGTGATCAGGAGGTGGTCGTGGCCGCCGCGGCGCGAGAGGAACGGACTCTTTCG
This sequence comes from Emiliania huxleyi CCMP1516, assembly GCF_000372725.1. Taxonomy (NCBI): domain Eukaryota; phylum Haptophyta; order Isochrysidales; family Noelaerhabdaceae; genus Emiliania; species Emiliania huxleyi. The sequence continues at coordinate 616,274 of NW_005201792.1, read as the reverse complement.
CAACGCGGAGGCGGCACGCGACATGCGCCGTTGGTGGCTCTCTCCCATGCACTCCCCCGCTCCACTGCTTACATAAGGCATCAGCGGCACGACGAAAAGTGTGGCAGCCTCGGGGTCGGTGACGCGGGCAGGGTGCTGACGCAGGAGAGCCAACATGGCAACTTCAGCGGACTGGTCGTCGAAGGACCACAAGGGGCGGCACTCCAGCACCGTCGTGCTCTGGTCCATGGCTGCATCCGGGTAAATGTAGAACGCGGCCATGCTCGAGTGGGAGGCTAGAGCGTGATCGGCGGGGGCGCTCCGCAAGCAAGTCCGTTCTCTCCTCCCTCCCTGGCGGAGAGGGAGGTTCCCCTTGTTTGTTCTCGCCGCCCGCCGTCCATAGGCTGGAGGAAAAAAAGTCTTGTAACCGCGAACTGCACTCCAAGTGCTCCAAGTGTAAGGCGGGCCGCGCGGACCTCGCCAACTCGCCATATGGGCCATGCGATGGCCCATGTGTATGGGGACCGCGGCTCGCGAGAGACGAGCATGGAGTCGCGAGCCTCGAGATGCCTCGAGCGGGGGAGCGCGAATCGAGAGTGGATGTGCGGGTTCATGATGTGGAGAGGGTGGACACGCGGCGCATGGCGCATGGCGCATGCACTGGGCTTTGTGTGGTCAACTTCCCTGGGTGCTGCCTGGGACACGACCCGTTCAAGCGCTCAAGCGTTTAAATGATTGGCTCCTGTTTTCCTCCACGGAAAAGAGGTCGATCTGAGAGAAAGGAGACGACTGACGGGGTGACGAGGTAAGTGCCCAAGAGGCGCAAGCTCCCACGCGTCAGCACTGAATATTGTCCGCAAAAGAGAGATTGAATCTCCGGAAGACGCCCTTGGTGCAGGGGCAGTTGCAGCCCGTCCAAAAGTCTGCGGCCGCCTGGGTCAAGCACCGGTTGCGGCACGCCTCGAGGTAAGGCGACATCTTGGAGTAGTCGGCGCTCGGCTGGCCACCGCCGCCACCGCCGCTACCGCCACCGTCGCCACCCTCGCTGCGCGAGCAGGCCCGCTCAAACCGGCTCGTTGCGGCGCGAGAACCTAACCGAATCGAGACGTCGACGCCGCCTCCGTAGCTAGCATTCATGCGCCCCTGGACGGTGAAGCCCGCGCCGCCGCCGCCGCCGCCGGTGGCGGTGACAAAACTGCAAGTAGCGAGCTTGCGCCGCACCATGTCGCGCAGCTGGCCCGTCGTCCGCAGGCCGGGAGGCACCCTCTCGTCAGGGTCCGCGCTCGCCCCCTGGTCGAGCCCGTCAAGGTCTCCGCCCCCGCCGCCACCAATGGACATATCAAAGGCGGGCACGCTGCCGTTGCGTGCGGCCGCGCTGCCGTTGCGTGCGGCCACGCTCCCCCGCACGAGGAGCTGCGTGCCCCCGCCACCGCCCAGCCCGCCGCTGAACTCATAGTCGCCTGGCAGCCTGCCCCGCGGCGCCCGCAGGTCACGCGCATTGATGTGCACCGTGAAGCCGCCGCCGCCGCCGAGGCCGGTCGAGAGAAGGACGCGGCAATTGCAGTAGAGCTGCAGCCCGAAACCCATGCCGGCACCCGCCTGCACCGTCGAGCCGCGCAGAGCCAGAAGCGCCTTTGCGCGTGCGCCGCCCCAAGCCCGCGGCCTGCGCCGGTACGAGGGCATGTTTGCGGCATACGAGGCGGCGTATGCAGCGGCGATGTTGTTGGTGGGCACGAGAGAGAAGACGTCCGACACAGTTTCGTCGATGAAGTCGCCGAGGGTCTGCCCCCATACGTCAAACACGCTCCGCAGCGCGGCGAGCGTGCAAGGCGGAGAGCGGGCGAGCGCCGCCGTGTCGAGGTTCGAGTCCCTGGTGGATTCGACACGGATGTCGAGCGAGGCGTTGACGCCAAAGAACTGGACGATATCACCCACCCCCGCTGTGATCTGCTCGCCGATCGTCGTCGCGAATCCCTCGACGGCATTGGAGAAGTCGGGCAGGCGGCCCGCCCGGGCGCTCCATCGGCTGTCGGCGCAGGGAAGGGCGGCAGTCCCAGCCAGCGCGACCGAGCGCGTGAGTGTGGACGGACCAATTGGCTGGTGCCGCAGCAGGGCGCTGCTGCTGGGAGGCATTTACCACGATGCTGGCCGTTGCAGCATCACGCTGACCCGCGGAGATGCGCGCCGCGTCGGCTCATTTCGACGGCAGGGCGGACTGTCGGCGAAACGACGCGATCGGATCTAAGAGCTTATTACTTCCAAGCCTGCTGTGGGAACAGCTGACGCAGTCTCGCCGAGCGCCCGAGGCTCGCCGAGGCTCTCGGGTTGAAGATAAAGACCGAGAAAGAACACAATGAAAAGGGAGGGACGGAGTCACCATCTTGGCGGAGCAAGGGTCTTTCTTGGGAGCCCGGGTAATGAGGGTTCCAAGCGAACCAGTTTAGACCTTTAGACCATCATGTTTAGACCCAGTTTATCAAGGCGGGCGCCACCTTTTCTGCTCGGTGTTGTGGGCAAGCGCTCCGGAAGGGTGTGTCAGATTAGCGGCTTCTGCAAGCAGATCGACGCGGCGGCGCGTGGACCCTCGAGACGGTCAAGATTGCCCATGCACAACCTCGACCAGCGCGAGAAGAAGCAAGGCCGCTGACGCTTGCGCGTGCCGCTGAGAGCCGCGCCTCTCTCGTGGTCACAGACACACAGAGCAGGGGAGCTGGGGGGAGGTGCGCGCTGCGCGCGCGCGGGGGGGGGGGGGGGAGGATTTTCGGAGGAACCCCATTAGCCATACCAGGTTTAGACGCACCTAGTTTATCGTAAACAGGACTAATCTGGTTCGTGTTTAGCAGTGGTCTAAACTGGTCTAAACTGGTTCGCTCGGAACCCTCCTCGGGTAAGAGGATTCCAAACAAAAGATTTTTCCTGCTGTGTGTCCATCCAGCAGTCCGGACCCGGTGCTGCGGCCGGTGAAAGTGTGCCTCGTGTCGGCTCCCGAGCCAATCGTGTGCAACGTGTGTGTGCGTGTGGGCCCGTCCTCCATGCTCCGAGGTGTTTAAAGACTAACTAACGAACGCTGTGAATACACGCTGCTTTCCATTCCTTGGGAAGAGCTCTACCCCACGCACGTACCCGGTAGTACGGAGCTATCGGCCTCACCGATGGCCAACCTCTCCGAGGCCCTCCTGCCCGACCGCAAAGCGACCTGGTTCGAGCCGCGCTCCGCCGTGCGGGCTGCCTACATCAACAGCGTCAAGTCGGTGTTCGGAACTGGCCTGCTCGCGCTGCCGAGCGCAATCCTTGCTGTGGGTGCTCCGGCCGGCTGCCTTCTGACCGCGCTATGCGGGATCTGGTCCATCTACACGATGCAGCTCCTCGCGTGGTGTGTTGATGCCGCGGTGGCAGCAGGTGTGACGCCGAAGAGCTACGGGGAGCTCTGCCTCCACTCCCTCGGCCGCACGGGTGGATTGCTGAGCGCCGGAAACATGCTGGTGAGTCAGCTCGCGTGCTGTGCGACCTACCTCGTTTTCATTGGCGACAACGTCGGCCAGCTGCTCGGCGTGCCAAAGGCGCGTTGCCAGCTCTGCCCAGGCGGCTGGGCTTGCCTGGCGTGCAAAGCTTGCCTTGCCTCATACGTCAGGAGCGGGTCATGCTCTGCGTCACCCCTTTCTTTGTCCTCCTCTGCTGGTTGCGCGACCTGTCGATGCTCGAGCCCACCTCCGCCATCGGCACCGCCGTCCTGCTGCTCGCGCTCCTCACCGTCCTCGGAGAGGCCCTTGCCTCGCAAACGCGCGGGAGGCGGCACCCCGCCCCGACGCTTCTCGGAGCCTTCCTGTAGGAGAGGGCCTCGCCAGCCCGCACGAGGCGGCCCCGCGCCTGGCTAGCTTCGACCCGAGTGCAGTCGCTCCCTTTATCGGCGCGGAGACGGCTCACCTGACTGGCCGCGACTCGACGCGTCCACGACGCGTCCTCGGCGCTGCCGCACAGGCGTGGGACTGTTCACCTTCACTGGACACGACTCGACCGTCGCCGTTGTCCTCTCGATGGGCGAGCGCAAAGGCGCCCCACCTCGCCTCCGCCACCCCTCTTGCCTCCGCCACCCCTCTTGCCTCCGCCACCCCTCTTGCCTCTGCCACCCCTCTTGCTTCCGCCACCTTCTGCCTCCGCCACACCTCCTGCCTCCAATCCGCAGCCACTCGGCTTCGCTCCCCGCAGGAGAGTACTCCTCCATCCTGCTCGCCCTCGCCACGGCCGGCGTCGGCGTCATCCTCGCCTACGCCCTCGCTTGCGCGGTGCTCTACGGCGACGAGACGCAGGGCAACATTCTCCTCTCCGTCGACGGCGGGCTTGCTGCCGGGCTCAAGGCTTGCATGTCGGTCTCCGTCGCCCTCTCGCTCCTCTGGCAAGAGAGGCTCCGGGCCCCAGAGCCGTCCCGGAGCCTTCCCCGTAGGTCGCCGTCCTCTTCTCGCTGCCCATCAAGATGTTCCCCGCGTCGCAGATCGTCGAGGAGGCGCTCTTCACGCACGACACAGCGGCGGGCGAGGGGGCGGAAGAGGAGGGCGGCGGCGCGGCAGAGGCGGCAAGGGGGGCGCAGCAGGCGGGAGGCGGCCACAGCCATGCATGCGGCAGGACGGCGGCGCGAACGGCGCTTGCGCTCGTCTCGCTTCTCACGGCGCCGCCGCTGCCCGACATGACTTGCTCCTGCTCGAGTCGGCCGACAGAGGGCGCGAGGTGGCCCGAGAGTAGGCGCTGTCGCTGCCCGATTTCAAGTTCCTGGTGGCACTGAGCGGCGCGCTCAACGTCGGTACGCCTCCGCCGCCTCCGCCGCCTCTCCGCCTCTGCCGCCTCCGCCGCCGCTGTCCTGCCCCCGCTCGCATTGGCCACACACATCATGTTCTGGCCGCTCGGTCGCAGGCGTCATCGCCTTCGTGCTCCCGCCCCTGATGTACGTCCTGCTCGCTCGGGGGGCGATGCGGCCCGCGTCTGTGGCGGCGCACGGCCTCCTCTGCGCCTTGGGCGCCCTCGCCACCGCAGTGGTGTGCAGGGTGCTTGGGCAGCGATCGCTGAACCCTTTCGGACCCTACACAGGTACCGTCGTCACTGTCCTTTGCACGGCGATGGTGGTCGCGCAGAAGTTGCACCCCGCGGGAGGGGAGCTGCCGCCGACACCTCCTCCGCTGGATACGTACGAGGTGGAGGACCCGCTGGAGAGCTACGACTGGAGGGCGGGCGGCTGAGGCGGCGGGGTAGCGGGGACCGGAGAGGGTGTGGGACAGGAGTACTGACATATTCTTCGACCTCACCGTCTGTGCTGTCTGCTGAGATGCTGGCGGATAGCGCTCTATGCGTGTCTCTTTGCGGTTTACAGACGCCTTCTCTTTTCCGATATTGAGTCAATGACTCACTCGCTCGTATTATTTATCGTATGCATATATAATGCTTATTATTTTCTGCTGGTGGTGGGAGCCTGTGCCTCGGGAGTCGGGTGCTTTTACGCTTTTGATCGGGTCAGGGGAGAGTGCCACCTTTACCACACTTTGGTCCTCTCGTACGTCGTAGCGCCCCAAGCTTTTACGACCAGGTAAAGTGATCTGGCCCTGCGAGGGGGCGTCGCCACGCGCCTTTGTGAGGTCGTTGTCAGGCACAGGCAGAGGAGACATAGATGGTGGCTCGAGGATGGTGTGCATGGAGGGCGGAACGACGCTCGGGGCAAAGGAGGGAGGCGGTTTGAGAGGCGCCCACGCAGACCTGGCGGAGGCCACCCCTCGAACCGACCAACAGCGTGCTGCCGGTCGGGGCTGATGGACTACAACTCCTGTATGAAAGGCGCAATGTGAGTATGTGAGTGAGTATTCTTGATACGAAACCACGACGACACACACCAGTCGACTCGCATCGGTTGCCTCCATGAATGGCGGAGCTATTCTCGCGTCCACACCACACCTGGCTCCAACGTGGACACGCCCATAGCTGGGGACACTACTAGGTCACGCATGGCATCAGAAGTTTTATCTCTGGGCCCCCGAAAGGCTTCTCTAGCAGCGTCGTTACGCATGCGCCCTCCCCTCCTGGGCGCAGGCGCCTCACGTCTCGACAGAGCATACGCCCTTGGCGTGTGGCGACACGAGTTCACATCAACTGCCGCAACAGCGCCTCAAAAAAAAAGCCATTTGCAGGTGGCTGATAGTATGTGTAGCGAACTCCTCAAGCGATGTGATCCTCTGAGGCGCCCGCGTCCCACCCCCGCCTGCCGTACGGCGCGGCGCGGCGCATCGCCCACCCCGCCACGGCTCGTTTCCGACACCCCGCCGCCACCCGGGGTGTACACAGCGTTCGTCGCGCGCAGACGTCGCAGACGCTGCGGCAGAGAAGAAATATCCGCACGCCGCCCCCGCGAACCACAGCCGCGCGCCCCGCTGCGTGCGGACCCACCCTTCGCCGCTGCCACCCTCGCCGCCGCCCAGCCCGCCGCCGTACACGCCCCTCAGCCCCATCCCACTCTCCCTTCTCCCGGCAATCGTTACCGCCACGGCCTGTTCACGGGTGCTCCCCCCCCCCGGCGCGCGCAGACGTCATAATCAACAACATGGCGAAGTCTTCCACCTCCCCGAAGCCGGGCTCGCCCACCTCCATGACCATCACGAAGAACGGGAAGAAGTGACACGCCTCCACACCCGCCCCGCACACGGCACACGCCCGCACACGCTCCCCCTCCCGCACGCGCCTTACTGCCGCTGAACCCTCACCTCCCGTCGCGCTGCTCCCACGCAGCTACAAGAAGTTCGTGAAGTACCTCTCTAAGGAGCTCAAGGCGAATGGCAAGGCTTTCGATTTCACGATCGCGGGCGCAAAGTGGGCCTCGCAGGAGGAGGGCCACGAGTTCAAGTTCGAGTTCGGCGAGGCCTGAACGAGCGGCGTCGGTGTGAGAACGGGGGGGCCTGAGCCCACGGCGTAGCTAACGTGCGCCGAGCAAGCGGCCGAGCCCCATCCCACTCGCCGCCCGCGCGTCGACGGGGACTGCCATGGTGGTCTATGTTTCTGGTGGTGTCTTGTGCGTGCGCGACTCCGCAAGGGCCGGGCTCTCTGTGTTCGAGACGTCTGGTTCTCAGAGCAGCACGTCCTTACAACACCACGAGTACGCGCAAAATGGATGAATACCGACAGATCACACGCAAGGGTTCCCCACCGTACTTCGCGCGCGGCCTCGCACGCCTCACGCGAAGCCCGTGGCGTGCCGTCGTCAGTGCAAGGCTCGGGGGCATCTCGACTTGCGCGCTCTCCAACCTGTTGCCGACAGCAAGCATCGGCCGGCTCGGCGCGTCGCAGCACGACCCGCCCGCTCCGGCGTCCAACGCGCCCTCCTTCAGCGTCGTCTCGAGCGTCGCCGACTCCGTCTTCGGCGGCGCCTCCCGCCGCGCTCGCATCGCCGAGGGGCTCAACATCATCTGCCAGGAGATCGGCACGATATCGCTCCTCGGCGCCGCCGGACGTCTCCATGGTGGTCACGCAGCCTCTGGCTGGAACGGGATCTACCTCGCAAGCGAGTCACCCGGGCCGGCGCGCGTCTTCCGAGAGAAGGGCGGGACCTAGTAAGCCGGCCGGGGGGCGTACCTTTACGGAGGTGCGGGGCACGCCAGCCTCTCTTCTACGCCTCTCGTGCATCGCGGCGCCTCTGCCTCAAGGAGGGAAGATACGGCTCTCGCAGCCCATCATACGCCGTGGCACTGCGGGGAGCACAGCGGGCTGTACAAGATATTGTTCCCTATCTTCGCATGCTCGTCGTTGGTGATATCCGCGCGAGGTCATACGCCACAGGCCAGCAATCACTCGGTGATGAGACTACTGATTTGGCGCGACGCTCTGACACCGAGTGTTGCTCGACGCTGCGACACCGCCAAAATTACCGCGTGCAGCGCTCAACCTCGCGGAGTACACCTCTCGCTATCATCACGCTTCGCGGCGGTCGGGCTGCTTAATTTGTCGGAAGACACCCAGAGGGTGGGGCGGCGGCGAAGAGGCGGGAGAGCTGGGTCTCCGTGCGCTCTGCTGCTGGGGGGGTCGGGACCCCCCCCCGGCAGCAGCGCTCTGCTGCTGGGGGGGTCAGACCCCCCCCCCTAGCAGCAGGGATGGCTTTAGATGTGCAGGGGGGGTACCGAGCAGTGAGCGGCCGCTCCGTTAAAAGAGGATGGCAAGTTAAGCCCCCAAACCTCCTCGTTCCTTAAAAGGTCTTAAAAAATCCGGCCCTCAGAACCCTAGGGGTCCCCTAAGGTTGATGAAGGGCACGGCGACGGCCGCATGTAGCGCCCAGAGACACGCGCGGAGCGCGCCGCTGCAGAACACGCGCGGAGCGCGCCGCTGCACAGGCGCGGAGCGCCGCCACTTGAGATTGGGCCTGTGGGTGGGCTGAGTGGTTCCTAGCGTGTGAGTCAACTCTTAATAGAAATCGCACCTAGCCCTCCTCAACCCTCAAAATTTTCTTCGGGGCGCGCTCCGCGCGCGGCGCTCCGCGCCTGACTCCTTAAGCGGCGTAGGCGCTGGCTCGCACATGTTCTGCAGCCCCGTGATCCCCTCTCATCGGGTGGACAAGGGGGCGTCGGCCTTAGCGTGACAGCAGTCACGGAAGACTGCCCGCCCTTATCCGGTGGGATCAAGCCAACGCCCCCCACGGTTGAGGGGAGGACGACTGTCTCTGACGGCGAACCTCAGTTACGAGCCGCCCTCCCCTCGAAACGCGTGGCCAGTGCACTCGGGCCCCAGCGTGGGTGCACCGTCCCACACGCCTCACGCGGCCTCTGTGGCTGGAACGGGATCGCAAGCGAGTCCCCCGAGCCGGCGCGCGTCTTCCGAGAGGCAGATTCGTAAGAGCGAATAGCCACACACACTCTCTTACGTACATTGAGAGAGCGAGAGAGGGTACACACTGAGAAGCTAAAACGCAAAGTCGTACCTACACACTGAGAGAGATCTTCGATCGCCGTGCAAAGCTCGCTTCCGAGCTCTCACGCAGCCTTGGGCTCGAGCTTTACCTTTGGGACCTCTATAGAGAACACACACACACACACGCTTCTCTCCCCTCTATAAAAAGATACGTATCTAGATACAGTCGTACACTGAAAGGCTAGACGAGAGGACTAGCGCCACGCCCACGGGGCTGACTGCAGACTGGGATCCGGAGAGGAGCGAGGAGCGGAGAGGTCATCCGGAGGATCGTGCGTGTGGCGGGAAATTGAGAAGAAAATACACTATGGCGCTGCGCGCTGGTGTGCGCAGAATATTCCGTGTCGTAACATACACACACCCAGCAAAAGGGCGTTCGCTCGTTGACTCGTCTCAGGCGCCACACGATACGACATTAGCACATATGTCAGATATGTCGCGCGCGTTCGGCCGGGATACCAAACGGGTGGGCTTTCGCGCAAGCCGAAGCTTCTGTGTGAGCCAGGGAAAGACTGTGCTCGCCTGCACCCACCGCCGGCTAGCACGCGCGCGCAGCCGCGGCCGCTCACTGCTTGCTGCGCTTGGCGAGTGCCGCCCGGACGGCCGCCAGCTTCTGGCGCACCTTTGGCGCGCCGCCGTCGGGCAAGCGGAGGCCGTCGAGGGCGGACTCGATGTCGAGCGAGCTCGCGGTCTCTGCGGCGGCGGCGCCCGTCTCGAGCAGCGCGCCGAGCGAGCAGAGCACGCGGAAGAGGGCTTCCTCCTCGAGGGAGGGCGTGGCGAGGGCGTGCGAGACAAGCGAGAGGCCCTGCGGAGGCGGTGGCGGGTCAGGCGCCGGCCATCGGGGCGAGAGGGCTGGTGCGCGGTGGGGCCGGGACCGGCGGGCAAAGGGGGGGGAAGGGGGGGTGGTGAGTGGGGAGTGTGGGGAGGAGGGGGAGGGAGTGGGGGAGGGGGGGGGGGGGGGGGAGGCCGCACCTGCATCAGGAGGCCCTCCTCGTCCGCCGCCGCCGCCGCCTTGTCCTTGAGCAGCGAGGAGGCGTTGAGGAGGAGCGAGCTCGCGGCGAGGCGGGTGGCGGGCGGGCTCTCGCCGCCGAGGAAGGGCGAGAGGCTCTCGAGCATCGCGCCAGCGTGCGGCGCGGCGAGCGGGCGCAGCGCGGGGTTGGCAGCCATGTTTGCGAGCCCGCGCAGCGCCATGAGCGGCGCCGCCTTCTCGGCGGCGGCGGCGGAGCCGGGCGCGAGCAGCGCGGTCAGCCGCAGGGCCATCGGCGGCTCGAGGGTGTCGACGCCGCTCCTGGCCGCGCGGAGCAGCGCGAGCCTCAGCAAGTCGAGCGCCGGGAAGAGGTACGGCGCGGGCCAGCCGAGCAGGCCGGGCCGGCCGCCCTCGCCGGTGAAGGTGGCGAGGGTGGCGGGCGCGAGGGCGAGGGCGGCGGAGGCGCCGCCCTTGCGCAGCTCGGCGACGAGCGCGGCGAGGCCGCTCTCCTGGGAGGGAGGCGGGGGAGGGTGACCTCGGGGGACTTTGAGTGTCCTTGGGGGGCAGAGGCGATCTCGGGGCGACCTCGGGGCGACCTCGGGGCGACCTCGGGGCGACCTCGGGGCGATCTCGGGGCGATCGCGATCTCTCGCGACCTGGGTTTCGTCGAGCGCGAGGTCGGGCCCCTCGCCGTCGCGCAACTTGGCGGAGAACTCGAGCAGCTTGGCGAGGGCCGCGTCGTGCTTGCCAGCCTCGAACGAGACGTAGGAAGGCGGCGGCGCGGCGGCGGCGGCGGAAGTAACGGCGGCGGCGGCGGCGGCGGCGGCGCCCTGCGCGGTGGTGTACGCGCCTCGCATCCACGGGTCCTGCGGCGCGCTCGACCCGCCACAGCTGGGCACGCCTACGGCCACAGCCGCGGGTCCCCTCGGGCCCTCTCGGAGATTGCCTCGAGCTCCCGCGCCACGGCGGCGTGCCCTCGGGGGCCGCGCCGGGCCGGTAGGCGCCGCTAGAGGTGAAGGGGTCGGCGTTGCCTCCGTTTGCGCCGCTCGATCCCGCGCCGTTGGCGGCGGGCCGGTACGAGCCGCCAGAGGTGAATGGGTCGGCGTTGCGCGGGCCGGACGAGACCTGCGGAGAGGAGGGAGGAGCTTGGGGGAGGAGGAGGGGCGTGTGGGGTGGGCGCGGGCCAGAGACGGGGCCTGGTTCCCGGGCGTGTTTGTGATGACGAAGTTTGCGACCTGGTCGAGGAAGGCCTGGTCGATGTCGTTGTTCCAGAGGAACTGCTGCGCCGCCCACCAGGGGTCGTCGCCGCGGTTGAAGGGCAACTTGAGCATGCTGCCTAGAGGGACGCGCCGCGGACGTGTCGCGGACGCGAGTCGTCGCAGCGGCGGACGTGTCGTGGACGTGTCGTGGTCGGGCAGTGGCACGCCGTTGATGTCGATGTCGAAGAGGTAGTCGTACTCCTTGCCGCCGTGCATCCGCTTGCCGAGCGACGTGCCGCCCGACGAGCCCGTCACCTCGCCGATCTTTTCCCACGTGCCCTTTGCCATCGACCACGTGTAGAGCATCGGCGTGCCGCCCTCGTCCTTGACGATCTTGTGCTGCCCCTCCCGCTCGCCCGGCTGGGCCAGCGCCTCCTCGCTCGCCAGCTGCGACACGTCCAGATCGCCGACCATCCCCTCCACCTGCGCGAGGCGGAGAGCCGAGAGTGAGCAGCCAACCACAGCCGAGGGCCCCGCCCGCCACCCGCCTGCTGCGCCGGCATCGCCACCGCAGCGACCTCGTCCTTGAAGCCCGCCTGCAGCGCCTACTCCCGAGGTGCAGCCGAGGTGCAGCCGAGGCGCAGGACACCGCCGTTGAGGCGTCGCCCCGCAGCGCCTGCGGCGCCGCCCGCCCCGCCGCGCGCGTCCACAGGTAGGCCCTGCCGTCCGCGCAGCCGGCGACGATGTCGCCTGAGGGTGGAGGGTGGAGGGAGAGGGTGAGGGTGAGGGTGAGGGTGAGGGTGAGGGAGAGGGTGAGGGAGAGGGAGAGGGCGAGGGAGAGGGAGAGGGTGAGGGTGAGGGTGAGGGTGAGGGAGAGGGAGAGGGAGAGGGTGAGGGTGCGGGTGTAGGTTTCGACTCTTGTCTGTGAGGGGCACAAGGAGACCGGCTCCACGCGCCGGAGCGAGGCGAGGGGCCCCGGCCATCCCTGCCACCTCCATCCCCTACCATCTCCACGTCCCGGAGAGGGGCAGGAGCCGGGCGGGGCTGGCGCGCAAGGGCCGGTGCGCGCGGGCGGGGTGTATGTCGCGTGCGTCGCTCGCCGTTGGGAAGCGGCGCGCAGTCCCACACTGTCGCCGGGTGAGTGATCGACTGGACGCAGTCGTCGCTGCCGCCCGCCCAGACGCGGACGGTGCGGTCCTCGGAGCAAGTGAGCCACTCCCCGCCGGGCAGGACGGAGACCGAGTAGAGGAACGTCTCCGACGCCTGCGGTGAGGCCACGCGGGGCATCGCTCCCCTCCCTCCGCCTCCCTCTCCGCCTCCTTCTCTCCCTCCCGCCCCGTCCCCTCCTCTCCTCCGCCCTGTCCCCTCCTCCGCCCCGCAGCCTCCTCCCCTCCCCGCGGGGCTCGCGCCTGCAGCACGCGCAGGCACTCGCCGCCCAGCTCCCACATCCTCACCGTCGCGTCGTTCGAGCACGACAGGAAGCCCGCCTGCGAGAGGGACACAGGGCGCGCCGTGTGGACGTGTCGCGTGTCGCGGCGAGCAGCGGCAGGGCAGGCTCGCCCCGGGCAGCAGCGCGAGGTCGCGCACGACGTCGCTGTGGCCCTCGTACGTGCGCTCGCACGTCTCGCCCGCCCAGAGCTTGATCGTCCGGTCCCCGCCCCCCGTGAGGCACCGGTCGGATGCAGCCTCCTCGCCAAGCGGCTGCACCGCCCAGAGCGCCGCCTCGTGCCCCTTCAGCACGGCGACGCAGCTGGCGCTGCCGAGGTCCCACACGCGCGCGGTCTTGTCCCACGACGCGGAGAAGAGCTGCCCGCTGCTCGGCGAGACGCGGACGCACGTGACCGGCTCGGTGTGGCCCTGCAGCACGTGCGCCGGCGCCGCCGCCTCGGTGTTCCAGATGATGATGTGCTTGTCGTTGGAGCCCGACAGGGCCTCGCCGGCGGCGGTGATGCCGACGGCGCCCACAAAGTGCGTGTGGCCGCTGAGCGTGTGCGTGCACGTGGCAGAGGCTCCGTCAGCCGACTCGCTGTCGACTTTCCACACACGCACCGTCGCGTCGCGCGAGCCGGTGATGACCTGGCCGTCGGCGAACGGTCCCACGGATCGCACGTCCTGCTCGTGGCCGGTGAGGATGGCGGAGAGCTGGAAGGGCTCGGTCGGCATCGGGTCTGCGGCTGACATGGAGCGCCCAGACGAATGATCGAGTATGCGGCGTGCCGCGTAACGTGAATTCTTTTTGTCAGCAGACGGAACACGGAGGAGCTGTATAGGTCACTAGAGACCCACACCATCGCTACATCACCACAGCCACAGAGTGTGAATGTGTCTGAGCGTAGGTATGCCGGTTACCCGCCCGGCGTCTCGCGGGGCTGGCTAAGCGTCCAACCTTGCGTCTTCGCGAAGGATGGTCTTGCTTGTTGGCAAGACTTGCGCGCTAAGATGATCCAGTGAAGGGGTCAAAGCGCGGCCGAGTGGGCGGAGAGAGAGAAAGGGGAGATAATGAACAGGAGCTCGTTGTGGAGCTCGGTCATGGCGCGCCGCGAGCTGCAATCCGGGCTGAGCGTCGCGGGGCGGCGGCTTGAGCGGGCGCGGCAGGCGCGGCGGGCGCGGGAGCGGCAGCGGGGGCGCCCCCTTGCTGCGCGGCGATTGGGCCGTTGGGAGGCCTCGCCGCGTTGACGCGGATGAGCGCATCAGGGACGTGAGGACGATCTTCAATGCCCCGAACGTTGATGTTGCGCCACGGGCCGCCGACGTCGGAGATGGCAGGCTCAGTCTCAGACGTCCAGACGGCAGAGACGCTCGTAGAGGCGCATTGGACTTCTTGCCAGAGGCGTTGGACAGCGGGACGGGCTAGCGCGAGGAGGCGAGACGAGGAAGAGACAGCAATGAGGTAGAGTGGCATTGCCACGTCGAACAGGTGCCCAACACTCCCCCACGACGTGGTAATCGCCACACAAGGCAGAGAGGGCGTGTCGATCGTCGCGTGTTCATCGCGTACAGCTCCGGTCGTGTCGAGCGGCGACGTCGGAAGTAGCGGCGGCGAAAGGCAGGGTCCACATTCGGTGCGAGATCTTTGCGGTAACTGCCGTTGCAGCAGCCCGAGAGCTGGTAGCGGAGGCAGCAGCTGCGATGGTGGTCCGTAGGCGAGGAGAACGGACCGGTAAGGAGAAGCAAGAGGGGATACTCGTGTCCACACAGCCGCAGTGCTGGCGGAGATGCGCTCTGTCGCAGAAGATCCGCAAGCACCCAAGTTGATGTTGCGGTTGTACTCATTCTGCTCAGCCTCCGTGCCGAGCAGTTGGCGGCCGCTGTGCCACCGTGCGCCGAGCCTCTGTGCCCAGCCAATCACCACGGCTCGCGGGTGCCCATGGTGCCAGCCAACGTATCGAGCGTAAGCCGGAAATGCTGTGCGGCAACACATCTCGCTTGTGTGCCGCACCAGCTCTCATGTCGGCCTCAGTGCCGCACTGCTCACTCCGTGCACTCACCGGTCGGTACCATGTCAGGAGACGGAACACGGAGGAGCTAGGTCACTAGAGACCCACACCATCGCTACATCACCACACACAGCCACCAAGTCGATGACAATGTGCGCGGCAGGACAAACCAAACATGAACATGAGACGGTTACACAAGGACGGTCAGGCTACGGTCAGGAAGTAGGTTTGAGTTCACACTCTCCAACACTTTTCCTCTGTCGTACCTGTAAAAAGAAAGAAAGAAAACAGACACGCCAAACGAGGGATGGGACGAGGACACAGGGTCCACACCTGCACGAGCAGGATTTTGGAAGAACGATCAGGGGGACAGGTGGGGCTCTCCTGCTCCTGACAAGGGTCGTACCTGTAAAAGAAAGAAAGAAAACAGACAACCCAAGGGAGGGATGGGAGGACGGCACGCCGCCACCACACAGGGATTTTAAGGAGAGGAGTGTGATGCGCTAGCCGTCGCCCACCCTAGGGAGTCTGCCTCTTCCTATCTCTTTTCGCAGTCTCTCGCCGATTCTCGCTGCAACCTTCATGCCACCTCGCGGCCGTCCCACTCTCGTCGTTCTCTCCCTTGTCACTTCCTCCTCTGTCGCGTCATTCTCTTCTGCCTCGTCCTGCGCCGCCGCCGCCTGCCGTTCCCTTGTTCTCTCGGCTTCTTTCGCCTTTCGGCGCAGCTCCGCCCTCCTTGCTGCATATCCTGGCCCCTCGAGTCTATCGAGCTCCCCTCGCGCAAGGACCACATTTCTGACTCCCACTCCGATCATTTGCCTGCAGGTCATGTTGTTGCTCAGGTCCACTCTCTCTTCGAACACTCGTGCCTCTACGGATGATGCCGGCGCTGGGGTCCCCTTCGGATGCATCGTGACATCTGACAACTGAATTTCCACTGGTTCGTCCTCCTCGGAGTCATCTTCCCCGTCCTCCTTCCGTTCGGCTCTTCGCTCGGTACGTTCGGTGTGGCTCACCCTCCATGCCGTGAACAGGCGCTTTATCCACCCTATATTCTTCTCTCGTTCCTCTGCCCGTGCCTTGGTCTTGTCGTTGTTTCGCACCCATGTCTGTATGGCAATCGAGGCTGCCTTCCCCACTACCTGTAGTTCACTCGTCACCTCTCCCGCGAGCTCCCTTCTCTTTCTTTCGGGTATGGAGTCCGTGAGTGCGGGTAGCGTGCAGGCAATCACGGGCGCTATTTTGTCGTACTCCTCTTCGGCGAGCGCTCCATCGTACCTGTGTCGAATGAGTGGCTCTTGTCTGAATTCTTTTCCTCTGTCCACTCAGCGGTGATGTCGGCTCTTGTAGCTCTCCTCCTCTCGACGCCGGTCGCTGCGCTGGTGCCGTGGACAACAGCATGGCATCGGGCTGGAGAGAGAGCGAGGACGCGAGTCGCACTACTGATGCGCGATGACGTGGACGGAGGTAGCAATCGCCGGTCTCGAGCGAGGCTGGCCCTTCGACGTTTGGTACGCAGCCGCGGCAATGAGGACGAGCATGGGCCGCCGCAGGCGCCAGCCGCCGAGCCGGCATCCGCCGAGACGCCAGCAGTCGGCGACGTGGGGGCGGCGGCGACACCCGAGGTGAGCCAGCTCGAGATGCAAATCTCTGAGCTGACGGCCTCGCTCGCCGGGGGCTTCAAGGACGCTCAGACCGTGTACGCCGTGCAGGACCTGCTCTTCCGCCGCTTCCGCGCAAAGTACGTCGGCCGCGCCCTCTCTGCCGGCTACCTGAGCGACGAGTCGACCGACGCAAAGGCGACGGCTGCTCGCCGCCCTCATCTCACAACCTAACCCTAACCCTAGCCCTCACCGACCGCAAAAGGCGGAGCTGCTCACCGCCTTCATCGAGGGAAACGTCACTGCGATCCGGCGCAGCATCGCGTCCGGAGAGACTTGGGACTTTGTCTTCCCTCCCGCGCCGTACGCTGCGGACGGCTCCCGCGTGATGCAGCTCGAGGGGCGCTGCCGCTCGCCGCTCGCGCTGCTGGTGCGGCGGCGCAGCAGAGGGCAGGCGGACTCCGTGCGGGCGTCCAATCACCGCTCGCGCCGCGGCTAGGTGCGGCCCGACGAGGGAAACCTGGTGCGGCTGCTGCCCGGCGTGTCGCAGGCGGAGCGGCTCGCCCTCATCGAGGCGCGCCCGCTCTCGAGCGGCGCCGCCGGCTCATGCTTCCTCTACTAATCCGTGTTCGTCTCGAGCAGGAGGCCCTCTCGAGCGGCGCCGCCGACGCAAACTACCCGCGGTGGTACTGGTCGAGCCCCGGCGCGCACGCCTGCTTCGAGGGCGACGTCGAGGCCCTCTCGCTGCTGCACCGCTTCGGACTCAACCTCGAGCAAAAGGTGGAGTGGCTGCTGCAGCCGTCGCCGAGCTTCACGTACGCGCACGCCGCCGCCTTCAACGGCAACGCAAACGTCCTCACCTTCATGCGGCAGCGCGTGCGCCCTTCCGTCTTCCTCGCCACGGACGGCGACGGCTCCAACCCGCTGCACACGCTGATGGAGTCGTCGCGCAACCTGCAGACGGCGAGAGTAGTCGAGATTCGGCCGAGACTCTCAGCCGAGATGGAGTCGCCCGCGCAACCTCTCGGCGGAGCTGCTTGAGCTCGGCGTCGGGAGATTGGCCGAGATGCACCGAGATCGATCGGGATGCACCGAGATTGACCGAGATGCAGGCGGAGCTGCTTCTCGAGCTCGGCGTCGACGGCTACTGCAAGAACGGCGCGGGCCGCTCGGCGCTCTCGATGGGCATCGAGACGCTGCCCGCGCTGGCGGTGCGCCTCCCCGAGAGACCAGCCGAGACTAGCCGAGACTAGCCGCTGGCGGCGCGCCCGCCCGACGCAGAGGACGTTTCTTGACTTGTCCTTGACTTGTCCTTGACCTGTCCTTGACCTGTCCTTGACCTGTCCTTGACCTGTCCTTGACCTGTCCTTGACCTGTCCTTGATTTGCCCCTAAGGCGCGGCTCCTCGACGCAAAGTCGCGCTTCGAGTACCGCTGGTGTGCGATGCCCCGCGCTTGAGCCACCCACCGCTCGATCTGAGCCGTCCTCTCTTTGGCCGGCGGGGCAGGTGGGGAAACGACCTCTTCTGGTACTCGTTCGACGGCGTCGTGTTCGCCACGCGGCGGCCCGAGCCGGACCCCGCTCTGAGCCTGCCCGGACCCGTCCGATAGGCGTCGTCCTGCCGCTCGACGGGCCCGCGTCGCCGCTCGCTTTCGCGCCGCTCGACGGCGCACAGCAGACCTGCCCGCCGCCCCGCCCAGACCGGCCCCTCCCGCTTTCTCACGGAGGTCGGGCTGCGTGCAGGCGGGCCGCCCCTCACCGTCGACCAGCTCGTCGTCAAGCACAAGCGAAAGGAGCCCCCCCCCCCCCCCCACACATACACACACACAACCCCACCCATTTCGCCCCTCACGCCTCTCCCGCGCGGGCAGGAGCTCCTCTCCACGCCGCTCCTCCGCTCGCTCGTCGGACGGAAGTGGCGCGACTTCGGCGCGGGCGTCTTTTGGAGGCGGATCGCGCGGCGCCTCTACCTCTGAGTCACCGAGTCCCTACGGACGAGTCACTATGGAACAGGCGGACAGCGCAGTACCTCTTCCTCGTCGGAGCCGCTTTTGCAAACTCGCTCGACCTGCGCGCGGGCGGCGCAGACCCGGCCGTCGTGGCGAGCTCTCCCGTCTTCGTCGTCTCTACCCTCGCGCTGCTCGGCAGCTGGCAAGCTTGCCTCGTAGCGGGAGAGGGCGGGCTGGGGGCGGGGCACGTCCGCCACGCGTCCAACGGCGCCACTCCGGTAGGCCCTTCTTCTTTTCGGTGGAGTCGGCGGGGGTGCGACGGAACGGGCCAGCTTCGCCCCCCGCCGGCCACCCTCGCTGCCTCGCCGCGGGGACCCTCGGCTGGCACCCCCTCCGTAGGCTCGCCGCTCACTTTGGATCGGCGTGGAACGTGCTCGACGCCGGCCACTTGCTCGCCATCCTCGCCCTCCCTCCGCTCCACTTCCTGCCGCAGCAGCCGGCCGACGCCGGTGCCCTCGAGGCGAGCCGTGTCCACGTCCCGCTTGTGGACGCCTCCCGCCCTTTCCTCCTCCCCGGCCATCCCCGCTTGCGCCAGCTGCCACGCGCGCGCCCCTCCCCGAAAGGCGAGTGCCTACGCCGTCGCCCAGTCGCTGCCCGGCCTGCTTCAGCTCTCCTTTGCCGTGCGCGGCCTCGAATACGCCTCGCTCTTCCGCTCCCTCGGCACGCTCGCGCCGCCGCAGCGGAGCCCGCCGTTTCTCTCCCCGCCCCTGATGCAGCTCCGCTCGCCCCCAGGCCCGCTCCTCGTCACCGTCCGAGGCATGCTCGTCGACATCACGCGTTTCGGCGGCTTGTACGCCTTTGTGCTGATCGGCTTCGCGAACGCCTTCTTCGTGCTCTTCGCGCTCTCGGGCGAGTCGCTCGATTACGGCGGCTACCCGCGCATCCTGCAGGAGCAGCTGCTGTGGCTGCTCTCGTCGGTGGACCGCTCCTTGCTCGACGGCCTCACCGGCCAGCTGCATGCCACCGGGGACGTGCTCTTTTGGGGGTACATCGTCCTCTCCTACTTTGTGCTGCTCAACCTCCTGATCGCCGTCTTCAACTCCACCTTCGAAAAGGTCCAGCGGCAGGCCTTCAACGAGTGGCTCTTTCTCCGCATGGCGACGATGTGCGGCCGCCCTCGCGCGCCCTCCCCACGCCCCGACCCCGCCCCTATCAACCCGAAGCGATGGGCCGGCCGCACAGGCTCGACTTTGAGGCGCGGGTGGCGCAGCCGCCGCGTGGTGGCCAGCAGAATGAGCCGGCCCGCTGGCTGGACGCCTACTACGGCGAGCTCGAAGACACCTCCAACTCGCGCAGCGTGGAGCTGGGCGTCGGCGGCGCGCCCTCGTCCAGCTCTCGCGGCCGGTCGATATAGTGTCCATAGTCGAACACATCTACCCTTATAAGTCTCTCGTGTCGGCGCCGACGCTCTTGGTTTAACCGTAGAACGTCCCAGCCGAAATCCGCCCGCCGACGATCGATCAGTCCACAATCGTCGGCCCGCAGCGACCCGCAGCGACGGATGCCGCCCCTACGGCCCCTACGGCCGACGCGCCGATGCACGACCGGCCTCCGTCGGATGGCTCTCCGGCCTCTCCGGCCGCTGACTCCTCCCGTGCTGCTGCCGATCCGGTCCCTCTCACGCTCAGCGATATCACGACAACTTTGAGGTCGCCGGCCTTGGCCAGGTGCCCACCACCTGCTTGCCTCCATGTTCACGCTTCGCGCCCCTTCCCCCCCTCTGACGCCGCCGTATGACCGTAGGTGAGGGGCACGACTGCCCGCCTGGAAGGCGCTCTCATCAGCAAGTCACCCAGGCACCAACTCCTGGGCGTTTACGCTTGACTACGAAACCATGCACCTTTTGGATGCAGCTCGATCAAAACGGCGACGCCAACAGCTGGTCCCTGGGCGACTTCCTCGCCCAGGATGAGATGCGGGTCATGATGCTCGACCCAGCGTGCACCAAGTCGCTCACATTCCGTGAGTTCGTCAACGGGCGACTGCGATCTCGAACTCCGACAACTGGACTGGTGCACCAGCCGCGGAGGACGATGGCTCCCTCGACGACATCCCTTCATCGACGGACGCCTTCACCGCCGCCGGCCCTGGGCCATCCATCGCGGCCTCCGACTGGCTGCCGCAGCTCACACCCTAATCTATCTGCCTTAGGCACGGAGCCAACGGCGCCCGCAGCATCGCGTGCGGCTCCGAGCTGACTGATGAGTGCTTGCGAGAGAGAGATTTTTAGCAATGCTTGCGATGGATGATCTCCGACACCCAAAACCAAAATGCAAATGCGGAGTGGAGCCCACTTCGCGTGCAGATCCTGCGTCTCTCACTGCCCGAACAACAGAGGCGGGTAACGCGGCAGGTCCCACACTAGTACAGTCTATATAACGTCGCCGTAAAGCATTCCAGGGCGCGGAGGCCGGGCTTGCGGCCCAGCGGGGTAAGCGGGGGAAAGGGGGGGTGTCAGATAGTCAGTTCAGCGTCGAATGAGAGGCGAAAGTTTGCTTCGCGGGCGGAGACCGGAGTGGCGATGGCGGCAAGCCGAACGGCGATTGCGCCGGCCGTCACGCGGACCATGAAGCAGGCGAACATCGCGGCTGACGACGGCATCATCCTCACATTCCTCAACGCAGCGATCCTGCCGCTGTGGGAGGTGGGCCAGATCTGCCACGCACGTGCCATGGGCCTGCAGCAGCTCCTGGGACGCTTGGTCGTCATTTGCTGGGATGATGCATCGTACGACAAGTGTCGCCACGAGCAGCTGCAGAACTGCGTGAGGGACGAGCACCTCCTTGACCGCGCGCTCTTGGCGCAGGGCGCTGGCAACTTCACCTCTGTTGAGACGGGCTACCACGATCGCGGTGTCAGGCACAAGCTCTACCTGCGGATATGCTGGCGGAGGGTTGAGCTGGTCAGCCATGCGCTGGGTCTAGGGATTGCCACCACTCTGGCGGATGCCGACGTCCTGTTCCTTTCGGATCCGGCCAAGGTTTACAAGCGACGGTATGGGGAGGATGACATGCAGGTTACTGCGTGGACCGACTTTCGGGGCACCAGCTTCAATCGATCGTGTGTGCAGTCAACCTGCAGGGGGAACACCTATAACGGTGGAATCTATCACGCCCGCCCAACCCAACGAACCCGTGAAATGTTTGAACGGCTCGTGCGTGGCATGGTGTCCTCTGACGGCCGCGACACGATGCGCAAGTTCGAGCAAGTCGTCTTTAGCGACGCAATCCGCACGTTGCGGGCGACGTTCGTGAACCCAGCCTACATCCAAGGCGACAGTCGCTCCGTCATGCACTACTGCAGGAGGTCCGGCTTGAGGATGTGCACGGTGTGCGACAAGGTGGCGGTGCACGTGTCAGCCGCCGGAAACTTCCTCGAGAAGCGGGACGCGCTGGAGCGAGTCGCAAAGGCCTTCGCGATGGGTTGCTTGGGCATGGAGGCGAGCAAGCGCGAGGCTGTGCTGCAGTGCGCGGCACTGCACCCCTCACCGCAAATTGTGGCGCCGCTGAGATCCCGCGTCAAGGCGGTGCGCGTGCCTTGCATCCCACCCGGCATGCCGCTCGTAGATCGCCTCGGGTCCGTGCGGTGCACGCTCGCGCGGCGGAGGCGAGCGTGCTGGAGGAAGGTGTACCAGGGCGGGTGCCAGATGACGTGTGGCAGAAATTGCTCACTCCCAAACGCTTCGACGGCAGCTGCGGATGCGCATGCAGTCAACACAGGCGAGCAAGAGCGCGCGGCTTACGCGGCCCGGCTTACGAGACGTGTTCCATCTCGTGCGGCCGGCGCCGGGTCCAGGAGGGGATCTCTTTCATGATCTTGTGAACGGTCCCGTCACTTACGTTGCCCAGCGTTGACCGCTGCGTGTTAGATCTGGTCTCTTATTGTATTTATTCTTTGTGTGTGTAATCTCTAATAGAGAAACTCTAAAACTCGTCACGAAAGCTCCCCTTGGCGGTGTCCTCTGTGCGCCGGTCTCCGGACCCGCACACCCGCTCCAAAGGTGTCCCCCACGTTCCCCGCCCGCCCGCCGCGGGGGTGCCGCGGGCGGCGAACTCTCCCCGAGGCAAGCCGTTCGAGCACCCCCCCCGCCCCCCCCGCGCCCGCCCCGCCCCCGCTCAGACCTCCCCGGCTCAAGCGAACAACGACAACAGTCACCCAAGCACACATCTCAGTGCATGATGACCCTCCGGCGAGCGCGTCCTCGACGGAAGCTCCCAAGCTCCACCCATCCGGGAGAGCAGTCCGCAGGATGGTGGCCACGCGATTCTTTCTGAGCAGCTCGCGCTATGAGCGCTGGGCCGCCTCCGCTGCCATCCTGGCGGCGGCTGCCCTGGCCATCGCAGCGGCTGCAGCAGCACGCCTCATCTTTGTGGCGGCCCTCGCCTCCTCGAGCGCCGTCTCGCCCCCCTCAACAGCCGACTCGGCCCCGCTCAGCTTCGCCTTGGCCTCCTCCAGCGCTACCCTGGCCTTCTCCAGCGCCGCCACGACCTCGTCCCTCGCCGCCCTGGCCTCCGCCTGCGCCGCCTCGGCATCCGCCTCCGCCGCCTCGGCCGCCGCCTCGGCCTCCTGCTCCGCCTCCGCCTCCTCCTCCGCCTCGTCCGCCTCCGCGTCCAAGCGTGCCACCTCGGCCACCTCGGCCGCCGCCGCCGCCTGGCTCTCCGGCGTGATGCCAAGCCGCATCCTCTCCTCGGTGAGCGTCTCGAGAAGCAGGAGAAGCCTCGCCTCCTCGGCCTTCTTCGCCGCCTCCGCTGCGTCTGCCTGCGACGGCCCCTCGGCACCCTCCTCGGGCTCCTGCGACGGCCCCGCCCCGCCCGGCCTGCCGCCCTTCTTCTTCTTCTTCTTGCCTTTCTTGCCCTTGGCGCGCTTCTCCGCCTCGACCTCCGCCAGCAGCTCCTCGGCGTGCCGCGCCGCCTCCTTCTCCTCCGCTGCCCTCTGCGCCGCCCTCTCCGCCGCTCCCGCGGCCCACGCCGCCTCCGCCGCCGCCTTCTCGGCCGCCTTCTCGGCCGCCGCATGCTCCGCGAGGGCGCGCACGCACTCAGTGTGGCCCTGCTTCTTGGCCCATTGCAGCGCGGTCGTGCCATCCGTAGTGCACAGCGTCATGTCTGCACCCGCCCGCAGCAAGCGGAGGAGGGCGGCGGGGTGGCCGTTGAAAGCGGCCCGAATCAGTGCGGTGTCGCTGTTGTTGGCCTGCAGGTCGATCGCCGCGCCGTGCCGGATCAGCGAGTCGACAATCCGCTCGTGGCCTTTGTAGGCGGCGTCCATCAACGCAGTGATGCAGGAATTGTTTTGCTGATTCACCTCCGCGCCGTGCTGCAATGCCAGCTCGACCAGCTTCTTGCGGCCGTTCGCGGCGGCGAGACCCAGCGCGGCGCCACCTCTGCTGTTCTGCAACGAGACATCTGCACCGCGCCGCAGAAGCGCCTCAGCCAGCCCCGCGTGGCCGTAGGTCATTGCGAGCATCAGTAGCGTCATGCCGCTCACAGGCCCTTCCGAAAAGACGTACTCGAACGTCGCGTTGACCCGCCCGCCGCCGTCGAGCCACGCCAGCACCGCCTCCTCATCGCCTCGCCGAGCCGCCAGCTCAACCTCCTCTGGCACCGCCCCGCCGCCGCTCGGCTCGACCTCCGCGCCTCCCTCGCCGCTCGAAGCAGAGGCCGCGGCACTCGCACCCACCGCCTCACCTGCGCCGCCTGCTTCGGCTGACGGCGCCTTTTTTCCGGACCGCTGCCACCTCCCCGAGATGCGTCCTGAAGGCCTCGACGCACTCGGCGTGGCCCTCCTCCTTGGCCCACTGCAGCGCCGTCTTGCCCTCCGCATCGCGCAACGTCATGTCTGCGCCCGCCCGCAGCAGGCGGAGAACGACGGCGGGATGGCCGAAGGCGGCGAGCATCAGCGCGGTGCCACCGTTCTTGTCTTGCATGTCGATCTCTGCGCCACGCCGCAGCAGCAGGTCGACAACCCGCTCTTGTCCACCCTGGGCAGCCACTGCCAGCGCCGACCAAACGGCGGAGTCCTGCGGGTTTATCTCCGCTCCGTGCAGCAGCAGCATCTCCACCATTCGCTCGTTGCCGTAGCAGGCGGCGGCAGTGTTGAGCGCAGTGGACCCGCAACTGGTTTGCAGGTTGATGTGTGCGCCACGCTTCAGGAGGAGCTCGACCATCTGCACGTGCCCGGCCTGCGCGGAGAGCATCAGCAGGGTGCATGGAGTCTGGCCGCACTGAGACTCAGCGTGGAAGAGCGTGTCCGCCTTCCCGCCGTCATTCAGCCACAATCGCACCGGTCCCACGCGGCCGTCCGCAGCCGCCTAGAGGACGTTCTCTGAGACTTCGCCGCCCAGCGCGCTGTCAACAAGCGGCGGCATGCGGAGCGCGACATATATAATATTTGCCTTTTTTTATTTCTTTTTGAGCTTAGCCTTCGATGTTTGAAACAAACGCAAGGCGGACACGGCAATCGCTCTCGGGCCCACAGACATCCCGCACACCCGCCGCACACCCGCCGCCCCCGCGCGCGCCCCACCCCGGCCGGGAGAAAGGGGAGTGACAGTTTGGGATGAGCAAGCCCGAGTATGTTGAGTCCTGGCTCAACAACGCAGGGAACAAGAGGGGGTGGTCCGGCTCACAGGTCCGGCTCACGCGCCTCGAGCTTACCATCTACCGCACTGAACACTTTCGCCCCCTCGATAAATAAATAAATACAACGGACATCCCAAGCTAGGGCTAGGTCGAGGACAGACACGTCCCCACCTTTGCAGGATTTTGCAAAAGCGAGGGGGGAGGGCGCATCGCCGCGCGGAGAGGGCTGGGCTTTCGCCCCCTCGCTCCCAACCCTCCCGGTTTTGTTTTTTGGAGCAGCCGCGAGGGACGCCCAGTTGGGCTTTCAGCTCGGCGGAGTCATGCTCGCCCTCGCACCATTCGGGCTTCGCCTCTTCAACTCGGGTGTGTGACCCTTTGCGCAGCGCCCTTGGGTTGCGCTGCTCGAGACAAAAACACGCTTTGAGCACACGCTGATCGACCTCGAGAAGAAACCGCCGGAGTTCCTGAGGCTGTCGCCAACCGGCCTCGTGCCTCTCCTCGTGATGGATGACGGGGAGGTGGTGACGGAGTCAGCGGTCGTCGCGAGGCGCGTGGCGACAGAGTTCCGCACTCGGCACACAAACTTGCTTCCGAGCGCCGAGACGGCTGCCATCGACGCCTTCGTGGGTGTGTGGACAAGCCAGGTCGAGCCGGCTTATTACACGGTGCTCAAGGCCGAGTCCGAGGCGCAGGTCCGCACTGCCGTCGCCGGCCTCCTGGAGACGCTACGTGCGGTGGAGGCATCTCTGTGGGAGCGCACGATGGCGCGAGGAGGCTGACGCGAGGCGTCCACTGGCGCGGCGCCCTTCCTGCTCGGAGGGGCGTTCTCGCTGGCCGAGTGCGTCGCCGCTCCGTGGGTCGAGCGGATGCTGCTCATGCTACCGTACTGGCGCAACATTGACCTGCTCAAGCTCTGCCGTCAGCAGGGGCTTGCGAGGACGGCCTCGTGGATGGAGGCGGTCGCCGCGCGACCCTCAGTGCAGGCGACGAGCGCCGGCGAGGCGGAGATGGCGCGCGCTGCGAGGCTTTACTATGTGTCGCACGTCTCTCCTGGCGCACGCGGGGAGGAGCATACCCGCACAGAGACGGCCACCTTTGGCCTCGGCTGATTCCACCTGCCGCAGTCCGAGTACGACTCGATCCCGGGTGAGGCGCCTCGCTGACCTGCCCGCCGTGCGCCAGCCCGTGACGCTCGCGCCCCTTCTCTCGTCCACCAGGCGTCCTGCGCTCCCGCGTCGGCTACACGGGCGGCGACGGCGACGGGGACCCGTCCGGGGCGCCACCGTCGTACGAGAGCGTCTGCGCCCGCGCGAACACGCACACCGAGGCCGCTCGCCCCTCCGCCTCCGCGCGAGTCTGGGCCGGCGGCTGAGTCGCGGGCGTTGCCACGGGCACTAGGCGCTCCGTCTCGACTTCGACCCGTCGGCCTCGAGCGGCGGCGCAGGCCTCCGCGCCGCGGTGCAGGTCAACTCACGCCTGCTTGTGTGGGCAGGTCGTCTCCTACGGCGAGCTGGTTCGCCGCTTCGCATCCGACCCACGCGTGCAGCGCGTGCGCGCCCTCCCCGCCGACTCCGCGCTCCACCTCCTCCGGCGGCGGCAGACGCGGGTCGCCGTCTGGGCACACACCGGCGCGCAGGCGGCGGCAGCGCGGACGGCGCTCGCGGAGGCGGGCAAGGAAGGGCTGGTTCCTGTCTTGCCCCCGAGCGCGTGGCGCGAGGAGCGTGCAGCTACCGCTCGTCTCGAGTCGTCGATCACGCGTCCCGACGCGTGTCCCTAGGCACGATGCGGAGGAGTACCACCAGCACTTTCTGGCGGAGGACAAGTCGTTCCCCTCGTGGAGTGCCGCGGCCGATGACGACGGCTGGGGCGATCTGGGCGGTCCAGGGACGGCTTGGGGGCTCTAGAGCGGGCGAGCAGCTCCGAGCATGGCGGAGACAGCGGTCTGCCGTAGGTCACACCGGCGCGGTGGGCCATGCACAGCGCGGGGCCGCACACAGTCACACAAGCGAATGAAGCGGTTTCGGCGAAAGCAGGCACAGCTCTCAGAGCGAGGTCTGCGCCAACCTGTTGATGAGACGTTGTGTGTGCTGTGTCTTGTGTGTGTACGCGCGCGTTTAGGTTTACCGCATGGTTTACCATTACCGGCGCATGGACGATGGAGTTTACCGTTGCGCGTTGCGGTCGGGTGTGCGCAGTGCGCACAGTGCGGGGCCGCCGCGCCGCGCCCTGCGCCTGCCCCCCCCCGCCTCCACGCTCGCACTCCCACTCCCGCGTGTCCCCAAGTGTGCACCAAATTGGCACATGTGCATGCACATGTAAGTGTCCCCAAGTGTGCACCCGGCGCGGTGCGGGAGCGTCGGTTAAGAGTTGCATGTGAACACAAGATTAGACAACAGAAGAAAAGATAACACGTGTGACTTTGATGCACGTACATGCACATACTGTCACAGGGATTGTGCACACACGTACCACGGCTCCCTCGGTTTCGCTAGTGGGCGTGCTTGCACGGAACATGGCTCACGGAACTCAGCAGGGCATCAGCTCTCGTCCTCACCGCCCATTTTGTTCGCGAGGTACGTGTCCCAGAAGTAGCTCACCCCATTCGCGACGAGCACGCGGTGCTGCAGCGGGACGAACAACTGCTGCAGCGCCTGCACCGGCGCCCACACAAAGACGGACCGCACCCACGTTGGCGCCAGCTGCTGCTCGGCCGTGCGACGAGCCTGCCGCAGGGATCGACCAAAGCCCCGGCCGGTCGCCAGCCCGCCCGAGACGCCGGTCAGTAGGTACATGGTGCCGATCATGAAGGGTCCTTGCACGAGTTGGTCGAGGATCAGCTTGCGGGTGACGGCGCCGGCAGAGCGGCCGGGCACAAAGTGCTCCATGAGCTGGAACCATCCGGCGAGCAGCGGGCCCACCCAGAGGAGGCCGACCGCTCCAAAGCGCAGCGCACGCCCGACCCTGAGCTTGCTCTCGCTGCCCGCCGCCGACAGGGTGATGCCTTGCCGGCTGCCACCGCTGCTGCTGGCGACAGCCCGCCGCTCGAGAGCCTGCGCCGTCAAGTCGCTGAGGACGTAGGTGATGCCAGTGCTCAGAGCCTTGGTGGAGAATGGCCAATCATGTAGCGCCGAGTTGTACGCCGCGAGCAGCCCGCCCAAATCGCATTGGACCAGGGCGGCGGCGGCGGCCGACGCCAGCACCCACTTGCTCGCGGCCGGCCAGCGGCGTGGCGCTCTGGCTGAGCGCTGGCGAGCGTCGTCATAAATCGCCATCTGCAGTGCGGCGCCAGCACGCGAGGCGGTGTCAGAGTCGGTGCCAGCCATCCGCGGTTCGTTGATGCGCGGCTTATGGAGTCCATAAGCCGCTTCAAATGGTGCAGTTTTGGTGGCCACAGAAGGCGTGGCGATTGACCGCGGTGGTGGGAGGAGGGCGGGCTTGACGGTGAGACCGCTGGCCGACGTGAGGAGGAGAACAAGGCCGAACGAATCCATGGAAGTCGGCGACTTGCGAATGTTTCCAGGACGTTCTCCGAAACCCGGAAGAAAATAACGTGCGCTCTCAGCTGGGAAGAGGACCGCCGTCGAGACCGGGGGAGAGCTGAGAGACGGCAAGGGAGCGCAAATCAAGATGGGAAAAGACAGCGAGGGCTCGCCGCTCAAGTCGGGGAAGGGACGAGCTCTGAACGTGGTGCGTGGAAGTAGCGCAGACATGGTCTCGCGCTGCACGTCTCACACCAGTTCACACACTTGGCGGCGACGGACGGAGGAAAGGACCTTGAAGACGAAATGGCGGAGGGTAGAAAGTACGTGCCGAATCCTAGGGTGGCGTACGGCGTGTTCGAAGGACCGACGCGATTTGGGAGGCGCGTCCCGGGAGACGCACAGGTAAAGGAACCCAACGGGATCGGACCCTGTGGAGAAGAGGAGATACGGACAGCCTCTGGGGCGGGCATGTGCGATGTGGGGAGGAAAGCTGCCGAGCACGTGGAGGTGATAGACGCGGAGATGTACGCGATACTCGCATACATACCAACAACTCTCTACATACCTACGCAAAATGGCGAGCGCGAGCGACGCGCAGGCGCGACGGTGCCTAGTACTATGCGACTGCAAACCCGCGCTGCGCAGCAGATTGAGAATGCGCACCGCACGGGGATGCCAGAAGGCCTGAGGAAAATAAGGCCGATGCTCTCAGCGGAGCTGGAAGAGGGGCCCCTCTGCGCTGGGGAGGCGTTGTTGCTAGGACGCAAGCGTCCGTCGCCCTTTTCAAACTCGGGGCCCACTCCGCGCTACGCTCCGACCCGAATTTGGAGGGCCTAAAAGTTTAATTGAGGTGTTGCTGCGCAAAAGCGAAACGGGGTCGGACACAGGGCGCAGCTCATGCTAAGAGCTAGAAGGGGAGATCCACCCTGTCCCGTTATTGCGTACACCAACACCACAAAAGCTCTCTCTCTCCTGCTCCTCACTCAGGGGGTTACAACTACCGAGTCTAGCTGCCACGTATCAGGACGGCGGCAGTGATGGTACTCGAGTACAATATCACGGGCATGGTCAGTGGAAAGTGGAGCGGGTGGCATGGGGTAGTAGAGCAGGCGCTTTGTGGGTGGCGGTGGGCGGCGGCGCTGGGTGGCCGGCCGAATCGTTAGCTGATCTCCTCCCTCAAGCTCGATCACGCATGACGCACGTTGAGTGACAACGTCGGCGAGCTTCCGAATCAGGTTAGGTTGCTGGAGCACCTCCAACGCCTCCTCTGAGTCAGACACGACAACGCCCATCGGGCCCACACGAGGCGGCTTCGTTCGACGCCCTCCTCCTCCTCCAATTCGCCGACTGCGCCCTCCTCCTCCATGGGGGCTCGATCCAATTCCGCAGCGTGTCGTCCCCAGCGGCGGTACTGCGCGGGAGAGGCGGCCGCGGGACGCTGGGCTCGATCAGCGGCTTCCCCTCAAGTTGCGCCTGAAAGCACGGACGGATTCGGCGGACGTTCTGCTCGCGCCGGCACTTTCGCTACGATGTACGAACACGGATATTGCTATTGGCGCCTTGCGAGCATAGCCCTTAGCCACCCCCTTATGTCTTTTGCGCGGTCAAAATTATCATCTCATCTCCGGCCCGCTGGGTGGTGCGCTTCCTCCTCTTTCTCTATCGACCTCAGTCGTCTCTCCTGGAGATGGCTGCGTGTATTTATTTATCAGTCGCCTCTCCTGGCCGCCGCCTTCGCCGCCTTCCGCCACGCTCTGAACTCCTCGGGCCCGAGCTTGGCCTTCGCCTCCTTGCGGCCCCAGCTGAGCTCCGCCTCGTCAAAATCGAAGCTTGGCGCCTCCACCGCTGTGCCCGCCTCGCCGCCGCCGCCCCCGTCGAGGTCGTCCTCGGCCTGCAGCGCCGCCCACCCCTCCTCGTCGAGACCGTCGGCCAAAGCCAGCTCGAAGAGGGCCGCCTCGGCCGCGAGCTGCTCGAGCTCCTCCGCACTCTCCCGCGCGCGGGGCAGCAGCCGCTGCCGCAAGACCGCCGCCTTCGCCGCCGGGAGGAAGAGGTGCTCCGCCGACCGCTCGACCGCGCCCACGTGCTGCCGCATCTCGGCCGCCGCCGCCAGGGTCGCCGCCGCCAGCGCGAGGGCATCCTCCGCCAAACCGCCGCCGCCGCCCGCTGCCTCGGCTGCTGGGCCGGCGCTCTCGTCCGCCGCCTCCGCCGCCGCCCTCGAGCGCACCGACTCGAGCAAGAAACGAAGCTGCTCGGCGCCGCCGTCGGGCAACGCGTTGTCCTCGACCCACTCGGCCAGCGCGGCCGCCTCCTCGGCCGTATCCCACAGGACGTGGGGCAGCACCGCCGCGACGTCGACAACAGAGACCTATCTAGGCTGGAGGGTGTGAAGAGAGGACAGCCGCACTCTTGACGCGCTGCGGCTCCGGACCGTGTCGCGCCCGTGTGCCGCCGCGCAAGCCTTGAGCAGCTCCGCCGAGCGGCGCAGCCTCCGGTCCGAGACGTAGCCGCCTCCCAAGCCGTCGGCGCCCGTCTCGCGCACAAAGGCGCGCGCGTCGCGCAGCAGCAGCGCCACGTGCCGCGGCAATCGCACCGACGGCGCGGCGGCTCGGACCTCCTCGAGCGCCTCCCGCAGGTCTGGCAGGGCCGCGTCCACGCTCCCGCCCTCGGCAGCCTCGCCGCCAAGCAGCAGCTCGAGCACGCCGTCGTCGGAGACGGGCGCCACTAGCCGGCGCAGCAGGAAGCGGTCGTACAGCGCCGACAAGTCGTCCGACTCCGGGCCCTCGTTCGAGGCGGCGACGGCGGAGAGCAGCGGCACGCGCTCGCGCTTGGCGCCGTCGTCGAAGAGGCGTTCGTTGAGTAAGGTCAGCAGCGTGTTGAGGATGGCCGAGTTCGACTTGAAGATCTCGTCGAGGAAAAGGAGCTCCGCCGTGGGCGCGTAGCCGGCGGTGGCTCGCCTGAACTCGTCGCGCTCGAGGGCGGCGAGCGAGAGCGGCCCGAAGAGCTCCTCGGGCGTCGAGAAGCGTGTGAGCGTGCGCTCAAAGTAGCCGAGGCGCGCGATCGTCGACAGACGCCGGCACAGCTCCGACTTTGCCGTGCCCGGCGGCCCCAGGAGGAGAAGGTGCTCCCCGCCCACCAGCGCCAGCAGCAGCAGCCTCGCCTCGCACTCGCGCTCGATGAGCCCGACCTCGAGCAGCGCCGTCGCTCGTCGCACGGTCGCGCCGACGCTGCCAGCGACGCTGACGCCGCGGGGGTTGTGGGGAGCGTTCACGCTCGCCGTAAGCTGCTGCCGCACCCTGGCGGCCGCGCGCTCGCGCAAGTCCGCCGACGCTCCCACCTCGGCCTCCTCGGCCGCCTCGGCCACGCTCATGCGCGGCGGCCCTGCCGGGTCGCCCGCCCTCCTCTCCGCCCCCGCCCCCGTCGCCCTCGCGTGTGCCGCCATGCAGACGGCGGTAGACCGAGCCGCCCGCCGCCCGCCTCGCGCCGGCGCACTGGCTGCGAACGCCGCGCCTATCACCCCGCCACGCGAAATCGGCGGTAATCTGAGACCATAGGCGACGACGAGCAGCAGAGCGGCAAGCAGCTGTGGGAGCTTCATTCGAAGGACCGGCAAGCGGCGGCGAGCCGGGAGCAAGCAAGCAGGAACTGCAGCCCACGGAGGGGCGAAGCGAGAGTTCGACAGGGAGAAGAAAAACCACTGCCCCAAGAAAATACGTCATATGGCGCTTTGCGCTGGTCTATGAGAGGTTGAGGTGCGAGCCCTGGAGGCCCTGGGGATGGGGGGAGACTACATGTACCCGCGGGCCTAGAAGGCCCGCGCGCAGGGGGGTGGGGGGTGGGACATTGAGATTGAAGGCGGAGGTGGAGGCGGCACCCAGGTGCTTGGCGGGTGCGGCTGGGAGCGGCTTTGGAATCAGGACCCCTCAGAATGGGGTCTACGAAGAGGGGGTGGCTTTGGTTGGTCACGATCGGGACGGATGACACGTCTGATGCAGACATGCGGTCACCCTCGATTCCTGTTTGTTGAATGTTGATGAGTTGATCCCCTCTTCAATGCGCCAGTGCAGGAGTGATAACCCATCGAGGTGGGAGCCGCCTGCGGCATACTGAATCCTCCACCAGTGGCGCAAGCCCGCTCGTCCCGACGCTCGAGCGACTCGTCCACCTTCCCAGCCACGCCCTGCACAGCAGCATCCTCCTCCTGGGGTGTCGACGGGCCCCCGGGGGGCGCGACGGGGGTGTGCTCTCTCGGGGGGGGTCCCCCCAGTCAAGGGGGTCCGGGGCGCAGCCCCAGGAAGCCCGCCGCAGGCGCCGATTTTTTGGGGCTTTTTTGACTGATTTTCATGAGGTGTTGCTACTATTTTGGGACCAGTTGAAGCCTAACGAAATGGCTACAAATACAGCCACAGCAGCTGCTAGTCGTGAGCTGCTACTGTGTGGCAGAGCCCAGAGAGAGGGCTTTCAGGAGCACTATTCAGTTTGATCCAGCTCAACGTTGCGGAGTAGTAACACTGTTCCGTTACCGCGTAAGCGGCCGGCGGCCGGCGGCGGCCGGTGCGGCACGCGGAGCACTCCGTGAGCGGTGACGGGTGCGGACGAGCGAATGAGAGGTTCCTTTCAGCGAGAGATAGGCAGCGCGGTGCGGTGCGCCGCCCGCCGCCACGCCGGCGCAGCCTCGAGCCGCTCCTCTCGCCGGGCCGCCGACCTCTCTCGCATCACAGCGAGCGGGTCGAAACGCGAGAGGCAGGTGTGCACCTCGTCGCACAGCTGATCGAGCGGCGTCGGCCGCGGCGCACCGACTAGCAGCCCGTGCACCTGCGCCGAGGCGACCAACGGTGAGAGGCGACGTGGTGTGGCGCTTCGGCCGGCGTGGCCGGTGCGCCTCGAAGCCCTGGCGCGAGCGCAGGCGCCGCAGTCTCTCTGCCGTGGGCGGGTCGAGGGGCGGGTCGGGAAGTTCGCCGTCCGAGACGAGGAGCAAGTCTGCGCCGGAGTAAACCACGTCCGCCCCGTCCGGCCGCTCGAGCACGTCGAGCGCGCGGCGGAGCGGAGAGGCGACGTCCGTCCCTCCGCCAAAGCCGCACGCGAGGAAGTCGAGGAGGCGCGTCAGGCTGCGCCGGTCCATGCTGCCGCCCGCTCCGCCGCCGCCCGCGTCGCGCCGCCTCTTGGACGCGCCGCGCCGCGCCGCCGGAGTCAGCCGCAGCTCGGCCAGGTCCGACGCGCCGGAGAATGCAAAGAGCAGGCACGGTCGCCCTTGCGCGTGCGCCGCGCGGACGGCCTCGAGGACGACGCTCTTCGCGATCGTCTCTCGCCCGCCCGCCATCGAGTGCGACGTGTCGAGGCAGACCACGAGCGGCCCGCCTCGCTCGCGCGGCAGCCGCGCGAGCCGCCGACGGCGAGGCCTCCCGCTCGCCTCCGCCCACCCCTCGAGGGCATACCCGAGCAGCCGACGCTCCGCGAGGCGGCTGAGGAACAGCCGCCGGAGGCCGGCCCGACCCTCGCCGCCGCCGCCGCCGCCCTCGCCGCCGCCGCCCTCGCCGCCGCCGCCGTAGGCCAGCAGCGCGAGCTCGGCCGGTGTGACGCGCGCGAGGTCGCCGGTGCGCGCGAGGCCTGGAGGATGAGAGGCGTGGATCTATACTGTCGCACACCCGCGTCTCGCGGGACTAGAAGAGCGACGGGCGCGGCGACTGGCGGCTTGAGCAGTGTCGAGTACCGCCCGAGGACGAGGCGCCTTGCGTGCTGTGACAGAGATGTGAACCGCATCTGGAGATGTGGTCTGGAGATGTGGTCTGGAGATGTGATCTGGAGATGTGATCTGGAGATGTGATCTGGAGATGTGCTCCCGCATCTACGACAGGCCGGACAGCTCGCGCGGGGAGAGCTCGCTCAGCGCGGCAGAGGGCGCGGCCTAGAGAAAGGTCCAGGAAAGGTCCGGGCAGGTTCCAGGAAAGAGCCCAGCGCGGCCGAGGGTGCGGCCTGCGGGTCGAACGAGACTGCAGGCCCGCGGATGGGAGTGCCCTCCGGCGCGGCCCGCTGGCCGAGGCTCGCCACCAGCTCGCTGAGCTCGTCCAGCTCGCGCAGCTTCGCCTGCACACCCTCGAGAGCACTCCAGCCCGAGTGCCGCCACAGCCCGTCGGCCAGGCTGAAGCTGTCGCCTGGCGCAGCAGTCAGCGCGCCGACGTCGCCACCGCTGCCACCTCCCAAGCCCTCGACGGCGCGGACGCCGCGCAGCGGCGAAGCCCACTCCGACTCGACGGATAGCGCTATCTGTCTCGCCGCCTCGAGCTGCAGCTGCTCCTCTGCCTCCTCCGCCTCCGCCGCCTCCGCCTCCGCCGCCTCCCCCTCTCGCTCTGCAGCCGCTCGCTCCGTGTCATCGTCGGCCGACTCGCCTGTCACCGCGGCCACCCGACGCGCGTCGAATTCAGACGCAGCGGCGAGCACGGCGGCGAGGGCTGCCGGGACGAGCGACGGGTGCCGCGCCGTCGCTCGCGGCAGACTGAGGCGGCTCAGCGTGTCGGTCAGCGTGCCGAGCAGTGGCTGTGGTGGCCAGGGCGGCAACCCACCGTCTGTGCCTCCGTAATCTGGCAGGCGGCCGGCCGCGAGCGCATGGCGCCAGACGGTGAGCCCCTCAGCCGCAGCGTTGATCTCGTCAAGGCTCGGCGGAAATGCCGCTGCTCCGTTTGCGCGGAGCAGCCTGGTGATGAGCGGATCGATGGCAAGGCTGGGGACCGTGGTCGACGATACCGCGGCGCAGGCAGTCCACATGTTCATGTACATGTGCACGAAAGAGAGAAGCGCGCAACACAACCCCCTCCCCCCTTGAGCACTTGAGCACTGGATAACTGGATGGGGTCGATTCCGCGTGGTACGGGACCCCTCGATCGTCTCGCCCTCCCTCACTGGTATGTTCATTGGGGGGGGTCATAACAAACACGGTACAGGATCGAGGTGCACGCTGCCGAAGCAGTGTCGTCCCCCCTCCCCCCTCAAACACCCCCAAACAGCTCGATCCTGGGATGTACGAGTAAGCCACAACTATTAAAACGGCTGGGCTCTATGCCTAGCCCACCGTTCTGCAAGCCGCGGCCCGCAGCACGGGCCTCTGCGCCACACTGTTCCGTGTTGGTCGGAGTCGAACGAAGGAGATGAGGTGTAGAGGGTGAATAACATCGATATCGTCTTGGGTCCGGAGTTGTGCGTTTATGTGAATAACATCGAGTCACGCCGTGGCCTTTTAGAGAACAAGAAGAAAACGAAAATCGGCGCCCGCCGAGCTCTGTGCTCGTCCCCCTGGCCAGCGCTGATGCCTGAACTGGCTCCCTCCGCGGCCGAGCGCGCGGTCCTGACCTGGCTACTTCCGCGGCAGAGCGCGCGGTCCTCCTGCCCCACGCTCCGCATCGGCCGCAAGCGCTCGTGGCTGCTCTGGCTGCTCTGGCCGACCGCCGGCGTCGCTTCCCACCCAGCCCTGACGGAGTCAAAGATCTTTTCGGAGCGCTACTCGCCGACGACCGACGTCGTGTCCTTTTCGCCCGCGGCGTGGCCGATGCAGATCTCTCACCCATTCGGGTGGACAGACAAATGGCACGGAGAGCCGCAAAACGCCTCCGCACTCGCGCCGGATCTCGAGTACTGCTTTTCACCATACCTGTCTCGTTCGGGCCCACTCTGTTACCCGCCGGCGTCCATAGCGGGACTCAATTCGATCGTGCTGCTGCAGCACACGTGCAGGCTTGACGACACGGACGAGGCCAAAAATTGTTACCTCCCGCTCGACCAACCATGGCTGAATCCTTTCAACCAAGTGGACTCGGACTCAAATGATGCGCGATACACTTTCGTCCGAAAGGCGGAATGGGCGCGTGCACCGGAAAAGCAGTCGGCATGGTACGGATCTGCTTCTATGTGCATTTGGGGGGGCTTTGATAACTGGGCCTCGACCATGTGCGGACGAGGGAAGAACAACAGCTGGGGGTCGGCGCCGGTAGGTGCCGACTGCAACGGCGTCTCCGGTGTTTGGGATCTTTACGGTGCGTGGTACCACATGGCGGACTTGGTGTATCCCGAGGACTGCCGATGGACAATCTTGAGCGAAAGCAGCAACGCCGCCAACTACATCCGCGAAGTCGAGCCCCGCAAAAATGACCTCTACGAGTCTTACGACTACAGCGTCGAGGTGTGTCAACAGCGAGGGGACTGCACGCCCGATGACGCTAACTGCATCAACACATACTCGGCGGTGGCCCTCAGCGACTCCACGTATATCGACGCGAAATCGTTGCTTGTTCTCGGGAGTGAAAACAGTTGGCTCGTGGGAGGTGCAAAATGGGAGGACAAAATACCCGCTCCGCCACGTCAATACCCAGAGATGGGGTCGGGCCGGATCGATGCGGTCTATGCAACCGCTGCCAATGGCCCCCATCTCCCGTGCCCGGTTGACGATGCTGGGCAGCAGATGCCTTGCGGCGTGCCGCCGACTCAACATCCCGGCCAGCCCCTCTTGATTTTTGAGCCAGAGCAGGACCTCGTCATCCACATCTCGCGGCTAAAGGTCAACGCGGTCAAGGCGGTCTCTTCCGCACAATTCACCGTCGTCGTCGAGGTCACTTTGACCTGGACTAGCAGGTACGCTGTCCACCCTTGCGGCATCGATCTTTACCGCGGCGTCGTCGCTGGCGAGGCCGCCGTCCCGGCAAAAGACTGGTGGAGACCAGTTCTCAAGGCCGACGGCGCCATTTCTAGCGAGGAGAGCTTTGTGTCCGGCAACCCGATGCTGCAAGTGCATAGGACGGCGGGCAACGCGACTCACGAGCCGGAGCCCGTCACGCAGCCGTGCACGCAGGAGTCGTGCCCGTGGCGGGCGCAGGTCTACCTGCAGGAGCACGTACTGCTCGAGATGACATTCAAGTCGGACTTCAACCTCAATCGTAACCCTCCCCTCCTCTCCCGCCGCCGCCCCTTCCCCCACCGCACCCACACGCCTCCCGTTGGCCGTCCGTAGGCTTCCCCTTCGACACACAGGTCTTGACAGGCTCCTTCTTCCTCGCGGACAAGTTTGGCCCCGGAATGGCCCGCCGCACCTCGTTCAACTTCGACTCGCCGGGCTACTCTGACGCTGGGCTCGATGGGGACGACCTCGAGGGAATCTACACCAAGCGCGATTGGACGCCGCGCTTGGCTGTGATCCGGCCGTCCTCTTCGTCCAGCCCGGGCGCCAATTGCCGCAAGCAGCGACTCTCGCACTTGTGCGCAGACTTCGAGATACACCTGGAGCGGGTGGCCGTCGGCAACGTCTTCAGGGTCCTCGTGCCCGCCTTTGTCCAGATGGGCCTGACCACGCTCGCGGCGCTGCAGCCCGCCGCGACGCGGCTGCAGGTGCTCGCGCTGGGCGCTATCGCCACCGCGGCGCTGCTGCAGCCGCGAAGCCTCGGCCTGCCCGCCGACACCGAGGGAGTCCCGTTCGTGATGGCGCTCACCATTTGCCAACTCGCCGTCGTCGGCCTCATGCTCGTCGTCACGGGCTACCAGCTCGTGCTCACCGCCGGAGTCGACCGCCGCACCGCCGAACTCTGCTCCGAGCGCCGCGCCGCCCTCGTTGGCGAGTGGAAGGCGGCCTTCGTGGCGAAGCGCGCGCTCGAGGAGCAGCTTCCCGGCGGCGCGCAGCAGCCGGCGGCGCCCGCAGACGTCTCGCTGAGCCTCACGACCGGCGAGCCGCTCGGGGCGGGCAAAGAGCCAGCCGGCAGCCCGCCGGCCGAGCCCGTCTCGCTGCTCACGCGGGCGGTGCTCGCGCTGCCCGCGCTCATGCACCACGCCAGCCAATCTACGCTCCCCAAGCCGACGGATCCAAACGGGGAGGGGTCGATGGGCGGCTCGGACTGGATCCACGCGGAGGACAAGGCGCTCGTCCGCAAGTCTGCAAAGATCGACGCGTGGATGGCGCTGATGCTGCCCCCGCTCTACATTCTCCTCACTAGCCTGCTGCTGGGCTTGTACTGGAGCGGCGCCATGGACCGGTGAGAGAGTGCCACTCCTCTCTCCGCGCGGAACAGCGGGCTCTTCTCCACGTTGCCAGTCCTTTAGTTCTCGGGCTTGGCCGCTGGAGAGCGCTACTAGTCGATCGACACAGTCGATTTGCCCAGGGTCAAGCCCAAGCCCGCGCGCGATCTCGCTCTAGTCTGTCTAGGCCACTAGGTACGAATAGCTCCCCGTGTACGGTGTACTCTCCGTAATGC
Organism: Emiliania huxleyi CCMP1516; assembly: GCF_000372725.1. NCBI lineage: Eukaryota > Haptophyta > Isochrysidales > Noelaerhabdaceae > Emiliania > Emiliania huxleyi. The sequence goes on along the minus strand of NW_005201792.1, from coordinate 577,874 downwards.
CGTACCCCCACTCTGTAGGTGCGTATATACCCCCTCTCCCCTCTGTACAGTTATTATTTCACGAGCTCAAAAGAGAGAGCTCAAGAGAGAAACCGCTCATTTACACAGTGCTTTCACCGTTTCACGGCTTCTGCAATGCCGCTAGCAGCCCGCTCGACCGCAGCAATCCTGGCGAGGTTGACAGGGTGCATCCACATTTGCTCCCGCCCGCAGCGGGTCGGCAGCTTACTGTGCACGTGCTTGACCCCCCGTGACAGTTGGATGCTGAAAGTAAATCGCAGCGCAACACGCTTACACATTGATACTCCCCACGTGGGGTAGAGGGGGGCAGCCGCAGGGAGGCGTTCGCTGTACCACGCCGCAGCAGCTCCGCCACGAGCACGTCCTCTTGATGCGGCATCCGTTCTGCTTCACGCCGCCACGAGTAGAGTCCCACCTCCTTCCCCATGTCGACGACGGCGCGGGCTGCGCCGTGCGAGAGGATGTACCCTCCTCCCTGCATGAAATCTGGGTAGATCGTAGTGTTGAAGACGGTAGGGTAGTGCGGGTCGTACCACGGCAAACCTGGTTTCAGCCAAGCCCGTTTACCGTGAATCTGCTCGCCGATGTAGGTGCAGCGTGAGGACGCGCTTTCTGGGCGGGGCGCTCCCATGTCAGTGCTGGCAACAAGGCGTTAGTCCAAAAGCTCGAACACGTCACGGTAGCCGACGACGAAGAGCAGGTCCCAACCGCGATGAGCTGGGGAGCCCTGAGACACTTGCAGCATGCGCCATGCCTTGCGGCGAACGGCGCCAACGCTGGTGGCCGACGAGAACACCAGGATGAGCACCCTGTGATGAAGGTGAGGACGAGCTTTCATACTGGCAGCGACCTTGGCAGCGACCCACGGATGAGCAGCCTCGGGGAGCATTTTGGTCCTGCGAGCATGAAGTCGAATTGGCGAGAGACCTGCGAAGAGAGACATAATGGACGTCTCATGTGAGACACCCATGGGGGGGCGAGGGACGGCTAGCCCCACACTCCTTTCCTATGGGGGGGTTAAAATCCCTGTGGGGGGGGGGGGTGCCGTCCTCCCATTTCCTCCCTTGTTTTGGGGGTTTTCTTTTTTTAGGGCTGGGTCGAGGACCGACTACACGTCCCCAGGATTTTGCAAAACCAAGAGGGGGGGGGGGGGGGGGGCGGACTCCTGACAGGGTTTGCGATCAGGAGACAGAGATTTTTTCTCTTCTTCAGGAGCGACCCGAAATCACACAACAAAACCGAAGGGTTTCTCGCTGAGGGAGGGTGCGTAGAGGATGTAGAGTGTAGAGCGCTGTAGAGCTGTAGAGATGTAGAGCGCTCTGGAGCGCTGTAGAGCTGTAGAGCTCTACAGCCGGCGCGCGCGGGACTTTGTGAGTCCGATGTAGAGCGATGTAGAGGCGCTCTACAACGTGAAATCTCTACAACAAACTCTACACAAGCTGCGAACGAGGCACGGTCGCTCTCCGACATGAGGCGCGTTGCACTTGCCAGTGCTGCCCTAGCCTTCTGTCTGCCCGCCCAATGGGTGGCAGGTGCCTCTGCTGCTGTGACATGCCTCACGGCTGCGACTGGCCGGCGCCTCGGCGCGTCAGCTCGGCTCGGCGTAGCGATAGTGGCCAGCGCGCAACTCGGCTGGACTCAACGCTCAGCCAGGAGCTCCCGCACGCGCTGGCGCGAGTCATGGCGCATGCAACGCTCAACAATGATCGCCTCGCGCAAATGCGACCGTCCTCGCAGCCGACAGTCCACCGCCTGCTAAAGAAGCACAGCACAGCGACGAATGCGGCACCGGCGACACATGGCAGGCTGGTCATGACGCAGTTGTAGGTGTTGTGTACCGTCGGAGTGACTCTCTGTGTGTCAGGGATAGTCAGGGCCGTCCACCAGAGCTCCAGTAAGCTCGGAGACATCCCATTAGCGCGGCTCGACCTCTTTGAGTCACTGCCTTTCTTGGCCTTTTGGCTGTAGAGCCCGTCTACAACAAACTCTACAGCAAAATCGCGCTCTACATCGCTCTACATCGGACTCAGATCGTCCCGCGCCGGATGTAGAGCTCTACAGCTCTACAGCTCTACAGCGCTCTACAGCGCGCTCCAGAGCGCTCTACATCTCTACAGCTCTACAGCGCTCTACACTCTACATCCTCTACACACCCTCCCTCAGCGCTCAGGTTTATCGGGGTTATTAGTGTACCATTATTTTTTGGTGTACGTTTTTCCTGCGCGCCAGTGCGCGCCAGTCCCGTACCTAGTGGTGTTGTAGGTTTGTTGGTCAGCAGATCAAGTTCAAGACACAGAGCGGTGCTGCGAAGAGTTTTGTTGCATCTTGGTAAAATTATTTTTGTATACCTGTGTTAGTGCCAGTGCGAGCCCCGTGCCTAGTGTTGTCAGAGAGAGGGAGTTTAGAGAGAGAGAGAGATTTCTACTTGAGTTTTGGGCACCCGCTTTCTTCTTTTTTGTGGTGTATCTAGATAGCTGTGTTTGTTAGTGCCAGTGTGCGCCAGTCCCGTCCCGTGCCCAGTGTCCTGATAGCCCCCATTCGTAAACGTGCTGCCGCGTTTCTTGGTTCCGAGATTTCTTTTTTCCGAATTTAAATTCTTTTTTCACAAGAAGGCGCCAAGCTGCCTTGCCGTAAACGTGCTGCCGCTGTGCACGACAGTGCACTGAGGCCCTGGAACAGCCACCGGCAGCCCAGTCCGCGGCGATGTCTTCGGCGTCGCCGGCTGCAGCGGTGGAAGCTCCATCGACCGGCGACGTCGATGACGAGCCTCAACAATCGCCGGGAGCATTGCTGCACCAAACCGCCGTCCTCCGCATCCCGGAGCCGCACGGCGAGCCAATCTACGCGTGCAGCTTCAACCACGTCGACACGACGCAGGCGTCCGTCTTCGCCACGGTCGGCGGCGGGCAGGTCAACATATACCGGGTCGATCCTCCGCCGCTGGCCGAAGGCGCGGCATCGAACAACGGCACTGCGGAGGATGGCGGGGCGGCCGCCGTTTGCTCGTCGGCGCCTGACACAGTCTGCTCGTCGGCGCCCGACGCAGTCAACGGCAAGCATCCAAAGCCGCGCGGCGGCCGGGGAAAGGCGTCCAAGCGCAAGCGCGGCGGCGGCGGCGGCGGCGGCGGCGTTGTTGGCGCACTCGTGGCACTGCAAACCTACGTGGACGGCGACCCGCGCGAGCGCTTCTACACGTGCGACTGGGGCGTGGCGTGCGACAGGCGCGTATATAAGTTATAGAGCACCTCCGCGCCCGCCCTCTCCCTCCTTGTCTCTGCTGTCGGCCGCGAGCCGCACTCGCCCTCGCCCTCTCGCCTCTCGCCTCTCGCCCTCTGCAGCGAGCACTCGGTGCTGGCCGTGGGCGGCGAGCTGCGGCAGATCAAGCTGATCGACTGCCACAGCGCGCGGGTCGAGGCGACGCTGCAGGGCCACGGCGCAGCCATCCACGAGGTCCGCTTCTTGCCTCACCGGCGCGGGCTGCTCGCGGCTGCTTCTTGAACTTTCTAGGAACCTTCTAGGAACCTTCTAGGAACCTACTAGGCGCGGACTGCTCGCGTCTGCGTCGCGCGACGAGGTTTCCCGAGATCAGCCGAGATTTGACCGAGAGATGGGACGCGTCTGCCTCGCGACACGAGGCGGGGAAGTAACGGACAGGGCACGCAGCACACGCCAGCGCGACGCCCGCCTGGGGCCAGCTCACTGGCTAGGCCAACTCACTGGCTAGTCCAACTCACTGGCGAGCCGGCCGACTCTATAGACTAGACTCGGCCACCCGACTCGGCCACCCGCACGAGGCAAACCTCGCAAAACTAGCCCTCCTCCCCCTCCCTCCCCCGCCCCCTTGGCAAGGCGGTCCGGCTCTGGCACACCGCGTCGCGGCTCTGCGTCGCCGTCTTTGCCGGCGAGCGAGGCCGCCCACAGACCATCCCGCCGCTGCCGCAGGAGTGAAGCGGCACCGTTCACACGCGTGAGCTGTGAACAGGCCACCTCGATGCCGTCCTCTCCGTCGACGTCTCGCCCGACGGCGCTCGTCTCTCTGGCCCGTCCTCGCCTCCGCCGCCACCCTCACCACGCCGCCCCCTCCCCGCCCGCCCGACGCACAGGCACCGCCCTCGCCTCGTCCGGCGTCGACGGCACCGTCAAGCTGTGGTCGGTCGACCAGCCCGCTGTGAGCGCAGCCGTCGCCAGGCTCCGCGCCCCACCGGCTCCGCTGCACGCCTCTCCGCACGCCTCTCTGCACGCCTCTCCGCACGCCACACGCCCGCGCGCGGCTCCCCCCCCCCCCCCCCCTGCTCCCGAGCCTCTCTACCACCATGGCGACCTCCGACCCTCCCTCCCTCCATCGCACCACCGCCACCGCAACAGCGCCGCCAGCTGTGAGCAGCGACTCTCCTCGCGTGAGCAGGGCGGACGCGCTGGCAGAGCGGCGGGCGGAGGCGCAGGCGCAGGCGGCGGAGGAGGCGCAGGAGGCGGAGGACGGGGAGGACGGGGAGGAGGGGGCGGCCCTCGCGGCCGAGGGGGCGATGCCGCGCGAGGGGCGCGAGTCGAGCGAGTGCAACTTGCCGGTGCTCCCCCAAACCCCTCACGCCCCCCCCCCCCCCTCGGCCGGCGGGCTCTCGCCGCCGCGACGTTCGCCGCAGCCCGCGCCGCCACCTCCCGCAGGTTGGCGTCGCTCCCGCGATCGAGCAGTTCCCGCAGGCTTCGGTCGGCGGGCTGTCTGGTTAGCGATGATCAATGAATAATCATTACTCACTACTTAGCAGGCCTCGGTCAGCGGGCTGCATGTCTTCAACCGAGAGGAGGCGCCCGCCTGCACACACACACACACACACACACACACACACACACGCACACACACACACGCCCAATCAAGGCGCGACGCCGCCAGAGAGGCCGCCGCCGCCTCACACGCCCGCTTCGCCCCTCCTCTCCCCGCAGAAACTCGCGTATGTCGACTGCGTGCGCTTCGGGCCGGACAGCACCCTCCTGACGCGCGGGCACGAGGGCAAGGCGGTGCTGTGGCGACGGCCACCGCAGAGCGCCCCGGCGGCGGCGGCGGCTCTGCCCGCCTTGCTCCCGCACCAGCCCGCTGTGAGCTACGGCGTCGAGCAGCGCGGGTGCGCCGGGATGCCGCCGGAGGACGTGGGGGGCGGGGCGGTGGTCACTTGCCGTCCTTGCGCGTGTGCAGGCTCGACTGCCGGCGGCGGGTGCCGGTGGAGGTTGTGCGGCGGCACGACGTGCCGGACACCAACGTCTGGTTCGTGCGCCGCCAGCTCGACCCCTCCCTCCCTCAGCTGCAGCTCGGCGGGATCTCGACGGCGCCTCGGCCGTAGGTTCCTGCGCCACCAGCTCGACCCGACGCGCCGCCTCGTCGCGATCGGAAGCACGGCGGGCCAGGTGCGGCTCTGGAGGCTCGACTCGCCCGCTGAGCGGCCGCTGCTCAACCTGCGGCTGCCGTGCCGCCGCCGCGCCTCGGCTCCCTCGACGGTGCGCTGCTCCGCAATCTCGCGCGGGATGCGCTTCCTCGTGTGCTGCTGCGACGACGGCTCCTTCTCCCTCCTCGAGCTGGCGGGCCACCTCCCCGCGCGAGCCATCAACGGCGGCGAGGAGGGCTTGCCCGCTCCCTCCTCGGTGGCCAAGCTCGGCCAGGCGCTCCTCGACCTCGAGAGGGTCGCGGCGGCTGCAGCAGCTGCCGACTAGGGCGAACTCGAGATACGTACAGGCACAGATGGTGCTGGTCTGTTCCACGTACGTTCGTACCTTCTGCTCACGCCCCAGCACCCAGGGGCGCTTGGTTTCGAGATGGCCGCTGTTGGTGTTTGATTTTTCAGACACCCGCGGCGGGGTCTCTCCGTTCTCAGACACCTCCGGCTCCGGCCTCCGCGCGCACCGCGGCCCCGCCCGCACCATCAGCCATCACACCTGGCCATCACGGCCGTTCCCGCGCCAAAACGTTTTACTCAAAAAGAAGAGCAAGCAAGTTCAAGATCGAGAGACTGACCACGCAGTGACGGACACGGACAGCCCTAGAGGGACAGCCGCCCGCGAGCGCGGGAGGGACTGTCGGACAGCGGCCACCCTGGGGCGCAGAGCTCAGTACGCTATAGACGCCCTGACACACGACGCCACTCTCTCCCTGTACGCTACAGTTCAAGACAGAAAACTCCCGCAACCACTGTCTGCAGTTTTTCTCCACCCCACCAGCCTGATTCAGTCACTGGCCGCCACAATCAAGTGTGCATGTGGAGTGTGCGCTGTCACGCGGCGACACTGCGTCCGCTGTACCTTGCGAGCACCTTGCTCTCCTCCTCCCGTCGCCTCCCTTGCTCGCCCACCGGGCGCGATGCAGAGGCCGAAAACCGCTTCGAACGCGCTAAGTGTGCAAGCCCGGTTGTCCGATGCCGCCGACCAAGCCTGCCGCCGAGTGCATCATGGCCTGCATGTTGTGCGCCTGAGGTGGAGCGGTCAGGCATGTCAACATTGTGCCTCTCCCGCCCCCGTACGGCCCTGCGCAGCCCTGCGGGCCTGGCGCGCTTGCACCCGCGCGCGCTGCTGCAGCCGGTTCCACCGGTTGCGGATCGCCTGGTCGGTGCGGGACGGGAGCCGCGCCGCCACCGCGCACCAGCGAGGCCTGAGAGCGCAAGGGGAGGGGGGCGTGAGAGCGTACCGCCCGCCGAAGCTGCAAGGGGGCCGCGGCGGCGTTGCCCGAGCTCGCGCACGGCGGTGACGATGACCTCGTCCTCCTCGGCCGACCAGCTCATCCGCTGCCGCGTCCCATCGCCGCCCTCCTCGTCCCCGGACCCGTCGTCGCCGGCGCGGCTCCGGATCGTGCTCGCCGCCACCGCCCCGCCCCTCGAGGCGCCGCCGCCGCCGCCAGCCGCACCCTGGCCGCCACTCGTGCGCCGTGTGCTCGTGGGCGGCGCGGGCGGCGGCCGCTCCACCCGTGGCCGCCCGGCCGCCGCCGCCTCCGCCTCCTCGTCCTCCTCGCGCAGCCTCTTCCAGCGGTTGCGCACCGAGTCGTCGGACCGGCCAGGCAAGTGCGGCGCGATGAGGCGCCAGCGCATGCCCATCCGCTGAACGCAAGCGCGGATGGTGGCGTCCTGAAAGGGCGGCGGGTGGGGGAGTGAGTCGCGGCGTCCCGCGGGCATCAGAGGAGGGCGTGGCAGAGGAGGGCGCATGGGAGAGAGGGGGGGGGAACTGCGCCTCTTCCATCGACCACGCCTTTCGGTTCACGGTCACCGACTTTGTGTTGCCTCGTGCCAGCGAGCAGGCCTGCGCCTCGGCGTGCATGAGCCGGCTCGCCGCCGCCGCCGCCGCTGCCGCCGCCATGTTGGCGCAGTCCTTCATGTCAGTCACCGTCACGGCGCTGTCCGTGATGCGAGCGCCGCGGCTGTTGGCGGCCGCTTGCGCTGCGGCGGCCGCGTCGGCCGCGGCCGCCGCCTCGCGTGCGAGTCCATCGAGCCGCGCCGGCTGCGACAGGCGCACCAAGGGGGCGGCGTGCCTCTCCGGGAGCGCGCTCGGGGCGGCGCCGACGGCGCCGGCGGCCACCGAAGCGGCGCCGAAGGAGACGCCCAAGCCGCCGCAGAGGGCGGCGCGCAGAGCCTCGCCCGAGGGGAGCTGGTGGGGGAAGAAGGAGGACGGGCCGGCCGGGAGGCCCAGCCGCACGGCCGGGTGGAGCAGCCGCTCTGCCTCCGCCGCGTCGTGGCCAGCGGGCAGCGGCGGAGCCATCCCCAGGCCGAGGAGGACGGAGGGCGGCAGCGGCGCCGCGCCACCCCCGAGCGCGCCGGCCGCAGACTCGCCCGCAACCACCCTCGCTCCCCTCACAGCCGGCGGTGCATCAGCTGGACACGGGGCGGCGCCTGGGGCCCCATCGCGCCCTATCTCGACCTTTGCCGTGGCGTAGGAGGAAGGGAGGCGCGGGACGGCGCCGGCGGCAGCCGACGCCTCGAGCTGCTGCAACGGGGCGTGCTGGCCGTAGCCCAGGCTGCGCGAGGCCGAGGCGAGGCACGACAGCTCCTGCTGCAGCGCCGCGAAGGGCAGCGGGCACGCGCCCAACCCCGCGGCCCCGCCCGCCCCGCCCCCGGGGCCGAAGATGCCACCGAGGCTGCCGAGCCCGGCTGCGAAGCTGCCGCTGGCAGGGACGTCTCCCAGCTTCACTCGCCCGCCGTCGAGCCCTGCCGCCGCCGCCGCCGCCGCCGCCGCCGCCGCCGCCTCCCACGTGGGCGGCCCCCCTCTCGTCGCCGCGGAGAGGAACTGCTGAAACTGCGGCGGCACTGGCGCCGCGGGGAAGGGGGCGGCGCCCAGAGGCGCGCCGGTGGCGCTGGCGGCGCTGCTTTGCCGTGCCGCACTTGGGGCCGCCCCCAACGTCGCTGGCGCCCCCTGGTGCGGCTGCGGCGCCTCCCCCTCCCCCGATCTTCCGATGGAGTTGAGGAGTTGTTGGGCAATCATCGCAGCCGGGGCATGCGCCCTCGGCTCCCCGCCGGTGTTCTCGGAGCTCGAAGCGGGACTGCTGGTGAGCGTGCCCGCGGGGATGGATCGTCGCTCCGCGAGTGGCGATGACGGGCCCGCTTCGCTTGAGGAGGAGGGGCCGGAGGGAGGTGTCAGCAGCGGGGACGAGGTGACGCCATCCACACTCGCGGATGAGGAGATGTGCTCACGCTCGGCGAGCGGCGGCGGTCCGAGGAGAGGGTCCTCGCCGTTGAGCTCGGCGCCCAGCCTGCGAACCGCGTCGCTGAGCGTCAGGCCTGAGTCCGTGACCACTCCCTCGAGCATGCCCTCGAAAGATTTGGACAGCATGAGAGGCTTGTCATCCCCAAGCGACAGCGATTCGTCGGACTCTTGACGCGGGCGGGCACCGGCAGCTGGCAGCTGGGGCGGCACGCCGGCTGGCTCGTGCGTTTCGGGGGCCACGGCGTTCTCCGTTGCCGCCATCGGCTCTCCTGCGCCAAGAGGGCAAAAGGGATCTATCAAGCCGCAGAGGGGCGCTTACTTCTTGGAACTTTCTACTGGCCACTTCCTAGCCCCAACAAGAAATGTCGGAGCCAAGTCGGCCCATATTCGCGATTTTGATGGCGTTGGACCTTATTGCACGTAATTAGGTCCTTAGTGAAACAGACACCGCGCGCCGGCCGGCCAGCCGGCCAGCACCCTAGTTCCCGGAGGCCAACTCGAACAGGTCGTAAGGTCGTTGAGCAAAGGCCCCGCCTCCGTTTCACAGACCTTTTATTGAGGAAGAAAATGCCTCCTGTGCATGCGCTGTGTACGTGGGTATGGCGCTGCGCGCTGGTCTATCTATGAGTGAGAGGTTGAGGTGCGAGCCCTGGAGGCCCTGGGGATGGGGGGAGACTACCCGCAGGCCTAGAAGGCCCGCGCCCAGGGGGGTGCGGGAAATGACTTCACACACACTTGAGGAGAGAGAGCCAAAAGTACGCCTACTTGAACGTGACTCGAGAATCGGACGGACGACCGGCGTCGCTGTTTCGCGTTTCGCGCGTCGTCTACTTCCCCCCGCCTCGATCCGCGAGCCCCGTGCGTGCCCGCCGCCCCCCTTCCACGGTCGCGAGGTACTCGTGCGGCATTCAGCATGTCGCGCCAAGTGGGCATCTTTTCCGTCGGAGCGGGGGTGGGCGCGGGCCTCGCTGCGCAGTTTGCAGACCATCCTGCGGTCGCCTGGGCGCGCAGCCTCATTCCGGAGTCACTAGGGGAGAAGATCTCGGTTGTGGGTGCGACAATGGCGGAAGGAAAGGCAGCACAGCCCGCCAGTGCAGGCGCCAAGGGCGCGGGGACGGCGGTGGTCGCTGGACCGAGTCGTCGTCCCGGCGCCTCCCTTCTCCTGCTGCTGCTGCTGCTGCTCGGCGTCTCCGCCTCGCAGCTCTCGGAGGGTCAGCTTCAGCAACTCAAGCAGTCACTAAAGACGCAGGTCTCCAGGGCAAAGACGCGGGTTTGCGGAGCCTTCTCTGGCTTCTTATTTGCGGTTCAGGAGTTTCTCGAGAGTGCAAACGTGTGGCTCGCGTTCGGGGAGGTTGGAACCAGCCGTCGCAGCCTATCTTGAGACGCCGCCGCCCGAGAGCTCCAGGCTGACGAGGCGTCGGTTCCGCTGTTGCGTCCACGGCTTCACGCAAAGCTTTCGTCAGGCGATGGGCTGATGCCGCGCACGTGCTTCTATCGCTCCACAGCGCTCACAATCCTCTGGTGGTGCGCCCTTCCTCCCACAGCGTGTCTCATTTACGTGTCCACTGGGCAATCGCAACGTCAATCGATTGTTAGTCTCTCTTCGACGACCATAACTCCTCCACAGAGAACTCTCTTGCAAACCTCCGTGATGGACGCGTCCCACGTGCCCCCCCCCCCCCACGCAATTCATAAGACCCGGCGCTGCTTGCAGCTCCGCGGCGATGGAAATAAGAGGTTCCTCTTTTCCGCGCCCTCCCCGCAAGGCGCGCGACACACACACACACACACACACACACACACACACACACACACACACACACACACACACACAACTGATGGGTCGAAAAAGCATAAAAGGTAAGCATAGATCGACGCGTCGCGCCCTTGCCGATCCCACACCTAGGTTCTTGGTGGCGCGGCCCAACACTTCACAACGGACCTGTGGTAAACTTGACCAGCGTGCGTCCCGGGCGCGAATCTGAATGCGACAGGAGAATGGCGCGCCGGAACACGCCGCTGCTGGCCCAAGCGCCTACGAGGCGAGGATCTCTGAGCTCGAGGCCAAGGTGGAAGCTTCTGCGCGGGAAGTGGCCGCTCTCAAGGGGGCGCTCGCTGCGATCGGGCACGCCCTCTCCGTCATCGGCAGCACGCCTCCACGGTCTCCAGAGCAGCCTCCACGACAGGTAAGTGGCGCTCGACGGCTCAGCCCACGCGTCACTCCGAGGCCATCGGTGGACCCGGTTGTTGCGACCAGATCTCGCCCTTCGTCCGAGCACATCCCGGCTGCTCCCAAGCCGAGCAAGCCGCGGCTCTTGCCAGCAAGGCCAACCGTGCCGGCGCCGCAGCCGCCCAAGAGTGCGCCCAAGGGCCTACACAAACGTACATCCAAGAACGTGACGGGCGGCTGTGAGTCGTCAGCCTACGACGCCGCCTCGCTCGGTGCATGGACCGCCTTGGCAAAGCGGCTGCCTGTCGCCCTCGAGCAGCGCAAGGAGCGGATGGCCCTGTTTCGCTCCTTTGACCCCAACGGCAACGGGCATCTCTCGCTCGCCGAGGCGCGAGTAGTGCTGCGCCGTGGTCGACCCTTGCACGCCCTAAGGTAGGCTTCGGTCAGCAGGTGGATCGTGGGCTCATCATGCTCCTGAGTGACAAGGCGGGAAAGGACGTTGACGCGCTCCGGTTCTGCAAGCCCGCAATCATGCGAGCCTTTCAGGCTGCGAAGGGGTCGTCGGGCCGTACCGATGGCGTGAACGGTGACTACGTGGAGCGCAAGGAGTTCCGGCTGCTGCTTCTCTACCTGCACCGCTACTTTGAGGTAGCGAGCCCGCCGCCCAACCCCGCCGATCGCTTCACCACCGCCCGCACTCCCAACCACCGCGGCCGCGCGTCGCAGCTGCTCACCATGTTTGACGAGGTCGACACGGGGGAGGATCGGCGCGTGTCCATCGACGAGTTTCGTGCGGCGCTGCCCAAGCTCAAGGCATGGGGCGTCGAAGTGACCGATCCGGAGGCGGAGTTTGCTCGAGCCGACGCAGACGGAGCCGGCTTGATCCTCTTTGCCGAGTTTGCGGACTGGGCGCTGACAAGAGGACTCGAGGCTGTACGGCCTCCAGGAATGCCCGCCGCTGACTCCGCGGCAGCGGCAGTTTTGCAGGCGGAGGCGGAGGTCCAAGGGCAAGATCGCGCTGACCCGGAGCCCGATCAGCAGCCCCAGTCGCATGACGGGATCGACGACCGCGAGGCCAAACGAGGTCTCGGCAGCATGCTCCTGACACTCCTTGATGAGTATCAGGCCTGAGGCCACGCCATGAGTGCCATTCGATTTGCAGATGTGTGACCGAAAGAGACGGCGCCGATCTTGGAGCGTGACGCCACACCACTTACCACGCATTTTTGTGCTGTGCCTAGTGCCTTGTATAGTGTATAGAGTATACGAGTTACGAGTGAACCCGCACCGCGCTTGACCGGGCTGGAGATCGCGACGGTCGCGCTTTCCACGCAGGGCGAGGACATGCAGCACGTCATCCACATGCTCGAGAAGCTGGACACCTTGTCCGCCAAGGCGCGGTCCAAGAACAACGAGTACTACATGTGCCCCCCCCCGCGAGGGGGTAGGTTCGAATTCGCCGCGCAACATTTCACCCCCACAGGACCCCGCCCTCCCCCCCTCATTGGTCCCACCACCTAGAACCCCAATCTTGGCTTCGCACCCTCTCCTTGCGCAGTGATGTGTCCCCGGGCTATGTGTCGCCGTTTTCGGGGCACGCAATCCACTGTATCGTGCAGTCAGGGCAAGTGGGGGCGGGGGGCACTCCCACCGACGTATGTATCTGTGGTGACTGTCTCTAGTCTCGGAGGGGGGCTTGAAGGTAAGAATATTTTATTTTTACATGTGCCCCCCCACCCCGCCCCCCCCGCCCCCCCTCCCTCCCCCACCCCCACCCCGCATCCCCGCTAATCCGGGGGGTGACCTGTCGTCCTAACTCCTATGGGCCCGGTCGTCCCCACCCTTCTAGGACGCATCGCTGCCCTTGGTTGCCCCGCGCCCGGCCGGGCGACGCGCCCTTTGGCGCCCGGCGCGCCGGCTGCGCGCTTCCGGCTCCAACACGAAATAAACTTCCGCAGCGCGCCGCGCGCTCACCGACAGATGAGAATAACAAGTGACGCTGGCTCGCGATGCGCAAGCTGTATATGCACATACGTGAAGCAAATTCGTGCGAGCCTGGCCGTGGGCAGTGAAAGCCCCACCCCCCACCCCGCCTCAGGCGCCGGACCACCGCAGCGACCCCGCGAGCAGCGTCATCGACGGCAGCGGCAGCGGCGAGGGCGACAGCAGCGTGATGCGCTGCCGCTCGAGGTCGACGGCGGAGACGAGGACGACGCCGGCGAGCGGCGCGGCGAGCAGGTCGTCGCAGCTGCCCGAGGGCGAGCGGACGACGGCGAGCAGCGAGTGGACGAGCGGCGCCAGCTGGCCGCCGACCAGCCGGGTCGCGAGGAGCTGCTCTCCGGCAAACTCCGTCCCGAGGGGCAGCGCCTGGGGCGGGCGGGGGGGGGGTGGGTCGGGCGGGTCAGGCGGGCGGGCGGGGGGGAGAGGGCGAGGCCGGTGCAGGCGCGCCGTCGCAGGCGCAGGCGGCGCCTCCGAGAGGCGGTACACCTGACCGGGGGGAGAGACAGAGGTCGGGGGAGAGACAGAGGTCGGCCTTCCCCGCTGCCGCTCGGCCGTGGCACGACCCCGTGGCGCGCCTGCGCAAAGTGAGCAGTCCGTCAGGGAGAGGGGAGGCTGTGATCACGGCAGCGGCAGGCGCGGCGCCTCGACGGCGTCAAAGCCAACCTCGACCGAGTGAGGCGAGAGCTGCGCGGCGCCCCCGGCCGACGGCTGGCCGTAGAAGTAGTTTCGCAGCCGCACCGCGTGGGCGGCGGCGCGGTCCGCGTCGGTGCGCGCCACCGCGCCTGTGGACATGTGTGGACAGCGGGGTTGCCGCCGGGGGCCCGTCAGTGGCTGGGCGAGCAGCAGCCCGTCAGTGGCTGGGCGAGCAGCAGCCCGTCAGTGGCTGGGCGAGCAGCAGCCCGTCAGTGGCTGGGCGAGCAGCAGCTCGGCGAGCCGCCCGGCCGCCCGGGCCCTGGTGCCGGACTAGTGCGCGTCTCGGCGCCATCTCGGCGCCATCTCGGCGCCATCTCGGCGCCATCTCGGCGCATCTCGGCTTATCTCGCGCCGCCCGAGCGGGGGAGCTTGAGGACCTCGAGCTTGGACGCGAGGGAGGGAGCGAGCGAGAGGAGCTGCGGTGGCGGCCGGTCGGCGGTCAGCCTCTCTCGACCTCGCGGAGTGCCGTCTCTCCCTTCCACGCGCACACTCCACGGGCAGGGACCTGCGAGTGGAGCCGGTCGTCCCCGATGACGACGCACACGTCGACGGCGAGCTCCGAGATCTGCCCCGCGAGCGCGTCGTACCTGACCGCGAAGACCAAAGAAGTGAAGTGGCTCCCCCGCCGGCGCGGCGCCGTGGCCAGCCCCGCAGTGGCGCTCGCCCCCTCCGATCTGGACCGATCTCGACCGATCTCGACCGATCTCGCCCGAATCCGCCCGCACACAGCACTCTTGGACCGCGCGCACACACACATGTCGGGGGAAGGGCTGGAGGCACCCGGCTGCTCTCGGCTGCTCCCGGCTGCTCCCGGCTGCTCTAGGTCAATCTCGGGCGGACTTCTCACCCGCCCCCGTCGACCCAGCTGCAGCCCGAGGCGACGAAGCCGGAGTGCCGCGTCCCCGCGTGCTCCTCACCCCTCCTCCGCACCGCCTCGCCGAGCCTGCCAGGAGGGGCGGGAGGGCAGGAGGGGCGGAGGGCTGGGTCGGGGGCGGAAGCAGCAGCAGGGAGGGCGCCGTGGCGCGTGGAGCTCGCCTCTCAGTCACGTGGCGGTAGTGCAGCGCCGCCTCTGCCGGAGACGCGCTCCCTGCGAGGGCCGCGGGGCCAGCTCTCACACCAGTCCTCACACCAGTCCCCACACCCGTCCTCACGCGACTGCCTCGCAGGAGGCGGAGGGCGATAGGCGGAGGGCCGTGTCTGAGGGGGGGGGGGGGGGGGCGGAGGGCCGCGGGAGGGGCGCGCCGAGCCAAAAGGCGAGCGGGGCGAGGTCGTCCGTCGCGTGCTCCACGTCCAGCGGCCACCCGATCGCCGTGGCGCTGATGGAGCCTGCGGCGACGAGAGGCGAGGGCCGGCGGAGCACGAGTGAGCCGCAGCGAGTGCCAGAGGTTCGCCGCGGCGTGTGGTGCGCAGTCCTGGAGGCCCGATGTGGCCGTGCGACGGGTCGAGCTCGACGAGGAGAGGGCCGTCGCCGCGCCGCGCAGCCCAGTTGGCGAGCATGCGGCACAGCGCCGCCTTGCCGCTGCCTGCGCCGCCCGCCACGATCACCCGCGGCCCGTGCGTGTCCGCCTGGCGCGCCGCCGCGCGCCGAGCGTCGAGATCGGTGTGCAGCCGGAGGTACGCGTCCATCGGAGTCTCGGACGCAACGTACGCGTGCTGACACCCGCCGTCGAGCTCAAAGGTGCAGCCATGCCACGTGTAGACAGCCTCATGCGTCGGCCCGGTGAAGGCGTACGGGCGCTGCGGAGCGAGCTCGGCGCCAAACATCTCGGCGCTGCCCGAGGTGAGGCGGAGCGTGACCACGGCGCCGGCGGCGACCTCGAAGCGGTACTCTTGCGAGGCGCTGAGCGAGGTGGTGGCCATGGCCACAAGCGGGAAGAAGAAGAAATTCACCTGCCAGAAAAAATTTTTTGGCTGTAAGCGACGCGGGAAGATTTCTTCACCTTCTCCCGAGGTGAGGAAGTTGTCGCCCTCAGCCCCTCAGCCTCCATGATCATCTACGCGCTTGTCGCGCGCGGCACCTGCGTGCTCGCCGAGCACACCGCCACCGCGGGCAACTTTGCTCTCGTTACGCGCCGCATACTCGAGCGGCTGCCGCAAGAGGAGGGCCGGGCCAGCTACTCATACGACACGTCGCACTCCTTTCACTGCGTGATAAGGGCGGGCCTGGCGTTCCTCTGCATGGCCGACTCGCGCACGGAGCAGGCCGCCGCGCACGCCTTTCTCGACGCGGTGCAGTCTCGGTGGAGCGCGGCGTACGCCGAGAAGGGGCTCACGGCGCTCGCGTACGCCATGAACAGTCAGTTCGCCGCCGTGCTAAAGGAGCTGATGGAGAGCTTCTCGTCGGCGGCCGGCAGCAGCGCCGGCGGGGCGGCCGCCTCTTCCTCGGACCAGGCCGACGCGGCAAATGTCTCGCGCGTCGAGGGCGAACTCGAGGAGGTGCGGCAGGTGATGGTCGAAAACATAGAAAAGGTCTCAAAAAGAGCGCGAGATTGCGCGAGATTGCACGAGGTTGCACTAGATTGCACGAGGTTGCACGAATAGGTGCTCGCGCGCGGCGAGAAGATCGAGTTGCTGGTGGACAAGACGGAGCACCTCACGCACCAGGCCTTTCAGTTCCGACGCACCACTACACGCGTCAAGCGGGGCATGTACTGCAAGAGCCTGAAGCTCAACCTCTTCCTCTGCACCCTGCTCCTCCTCGTTATCGGCGCGCGTCCGACAGCCTCACGATCGGCCCCAACCCGCCCGCCCTCCCACCCGCCAAGCTCTGTGCGAGAGTAGGCGTGGCTGTCTTTGGAGCGTGCGGCTGGTCCTTCTCATGCGGCTCGCACCACCCGCCGTCGCCGTCGCCGTCGCCGTCGCCGTCGCCGTCGCTCTCGCCCGCGCTGAGCCCGAGAGATACCGCGTGACGAACGCGATCGGCCAGGGCAGGAGCTTGCCGTCACACCACCGCCCTCTCGGTCTCCGGCGGCGGTCACGGACACGGTTTTGCGTTCATCCCCGCACGCGCAGCGATCCTAACAGCGATCAGTTTGTGTGTGTGTTGTCTAATACTAGCGAAGCGGGATCCACAAACGACCCGACGGTCTGACACACGACGCGCGCAGCGTGCGCGTGGGCTTGCGGAGAGCAGACCTCTCTGGCCGTATCTCGCGTCTGGCGCAGACCGCAGACGCGGTACGCGGCGGACACGAGGCTACTGTGAAGGTTACAGTGCAGTTTCTCTGCTTATTTTCTGCTGGAGGTGGAGCCTCGGGTGCTTTTACGCTTTTGATCGGGTCAGGGGAATGTGCCACCTTTTTACCACTTTGGTCCTCTCGTAGCGCCAAGGCAAGCTTTTAGAGAGAGAGAGAGATGTTGCAGCTTTTACGACCAGGAAAGACGAAAGTGATCTGGCCCTGGCCCCTACGAGGGGGCGTCGCCACGCGCCTTTGTGAGGTCGTGGTCAGGCGAGACATAGATGGTGGGGCTCGAGGATGGTGTGGATGGAGGGCGGAACGACGCTCGGGGCAAAGGAGGAGGGAGGCGGTTTGAGAGGCGCCCACGCAGACCTGGCGGAGGCCACCTCTCGAACCGACCAACAGCGTGCTCTGCCGGTCGGGGCTGATGGATAACTCCTGTATGGACAGAGGCGTCGAGGGCCCCGCTCTTTCCCTCGCATAGCGGCCACTCTTCGGATCGCTGGTCGAGCGACCCGGGGGATGCCCTGCGCGCCTGACCCAGGCGCGAGAAACGAATCTGCGAGGCGCGGCCGCTTCTGCGGCCCGATGGGGAGGAGCGGGGCGGACTACGGGGATCGGCTTCTTACACCGCCCCTCCCTGCAGCGAGCCCCCTCCAACCCACCCCCGGCCCGCGCTAGGTCTCGGGTTTGACGCAGGGGGTCACTCCCGCGAAACTCGCGTGAACTAGCCGGGGCAGTCGGAGAAGGGGCAACTCCCAGTGCACTGACGGTCGGCTGCCAGAAAACACGCCTGCGTGGATCGCGTCACACCAATCCTCGCTACCCAACGCGGCCAAAGGATATCCACCTCGAGAACCTCCTGAACAAGTATGAACTGCCTCAACAGCGCCTCAAAAAAAAAGCCGACTCGCAGGTGGCTGATAGTAATGTGTAGCGAACTCATACTCTGAGGCGCCCGC
This sequence comes from Emiliania huxleyi CCMP1516, assembly GCF_000372725.1. NCBI lineage: Eukaryota > Haptophyta > Isochrysidales > Noelaerhabdaceae > Emiliania > Emiliania huxleyi. The sequence continues at coordinate 560,178 of NW_005201792.1, read as the reverse complement.
GTCCCACCCCCGCCTGCCGTCGGCGCGGCGCGGCGCATCGCCCACCCCGCCACGGCTCGTTTCCGACACCCCGCCGCCACTCGGGGTGTACACAGCGTTCGTCGCGCGCAGACGTCGCAGACGCTGCGGCAGAGAAGAAATATCCGCACGCCGCCCCCGCGAACCACAGCCGCGCGCCCCGCTGCGTGCGGACCCACCCTTCGCCGCTGCCACCCTCGCCGCCGCCCAGCCCGCCGCCGTACACGCCCCTCAGCCCCATCCCACTCTCCCTTATTTCGGCAAATCGTTACCGCCACGGCCTGTTCACGGGTGCTCCCCCCCCCGGCGCGGCGCAGACGTCATAATCAACAACATGGCGAAGTCTTCCACCTCCCCGAAGCCGGGCTCGCCCACCTCCATGACCATCACGAAGAACGGGAAGAAGTGACACCCTCCACACCCGCCCCGCACACGGCACACGCCCGCACACGCTCCCCCTCCCGCACGCGCCTTACTGCCGCTGAACCCTCACCTCCCGTCGCGCTGCTCCCACGCAGCTACAAGAAGTTCGTGAAGTACCTCTCCAAGGAGCTCAAGGCGAATGGCAAGGCTTTCGATTTCACGATCGCGGGCGCAAAGTGGGCCTCGCAGGAGGAGGGCCACGAGTTCAAGTTCGAGTTCGGCGAGGCCTGAACGAGCGGCGTCGGTGTGAGAACGGGGGGGCCTGAGCCCACGGCGTGCTAACGTGCGCCGATCAAGCAGGCCGAGCCCCATCCCACTCGCCGCCCGCGCGTCGACGGGGACTGCCATGGTGGTCTATGGTTTCTGGTGGTGTCTTGTGCGTGCGCGACTCCGTAAGGGCCGGGCTCTCTGTGTTCGAGACGTCTGGTTCTCAGAGCAGCACGTCCTTACAACACCACGAGTACGCGCAAAATGGATGAATACCGACATCACACGCAAGGGTTCCCCACCGTACTAGCCCGTGGCGTGCCGTCGTCAGTGCAAGGCTCGGGGGCATCTCGATTCGCGCGCTCTCCAACCTGTTGCCGACAGCAAGCATCGGCCGGCTCGGCGCGTCGCAGCACCCCGCTCCGGCGTCCAACGCGCCCTCCTTCAGTGTCGTCTCGAGCGTCGCCGACTCCGTCTTCGGCGGCGGCGCCTCCCGCCGCGCTCGCAAGTCGCATCGCCGAGGTGCTCAACATCATCTGCCAGGAGATCGGCACGATCTCGCTCCTCGGCGCCGCCGGACGTCTCCATGGTGGTCACGCGGCCTCTGGCTGGAACGGGATCTACCTCGCAAGCGAGTCACCTGGGCCGGCGCGCGTCTTCCGAGAGAAGGGCGGGACCTAGTAAGCCGGCCGGGCGCACGGAGTCTATACCCCGTGATCCCCTCTGACTCATCGGGTGGACAAGGGGGCGTCGGCCTTAGCGTGACAGCAGTCACGGAAGACTGCCCGCCCTTATCCGGTGGGATCAAGCCAGTACGCCCCCCACGGTTGAGGGGAGGGCGACTGTCTCTGACGGCGAACCTCAGTTACGAGCCGCCCTCCCTTCGAGACGCGTGGCCAGTGCACTCGGGCCCCGCGTGGGTGCACCGTCCCACACGCCTCACGCGGCCTCTGTGGCTGGAACGGGATCGCAAGCGAGTCCCCCGGGCCGGCGCGCGTCTTCCGAGAGGCAGATTCGTAAGAGCGAATAGCCACACACACTCTCGTACACTGAGAGAGCGAGAGAGAGAGTACACTGACGACTGAGAAGCTAAAACGTAGCTACCTACACACTGTCACTGAGAGAGATCTTCGATCGCCGTGCAAAGCTCGCTTCCGAGCTCTCACGCAGCCTTGGGCTCGAGCTTTACCTTTGGGGCCTCTATCTATAGAGAACACACACACGCGCTTCTCCCCTAAAAAGATACGTACAGTCGTACACTGAAAGGCTAGACGAGAGGACTAGCCCCACGGGGCTGACTGGGATCCGGAGGAGAGAGGTCATCCGGATCGTGCGTGTGGCGGGACGCTGCCGGGCACCTGCCTGTGGTTGCTGTCCTTCCTCCACCAACACACAGCGCTCCCGACGGGGACGCCATCACCCTCGCCCAGGGATCTACAAGGCTGTCGTGAGGTCCGACCCTAAAAGCTCGGCGCCGGGCACCCCTCGAAAAAAAATCGGCCTAAAAGTAAATCAAGGCGGCACAAGAGGACCAAGAGGACGCATCGACCCCTTTGGGCACCTTCATCGAACCACCCAAGACTGCTTTCAGACGCTTACGCCAATTTCCGCTCAACCTGCGCAAATCGTGACCCCCAGAACTCGTGATACCCGAGGAGTCTCGAGCTTCAGCTGGCGAATCATGCCGCTCTCGGCACAGAAGCAGCGCGAGCGCCGCGCCGCGCAGCGCGCTGCCGAGGCTCAGGACGCGGCTCGCGGGCAGCGCAACCGCCCGGCGCCGAGCCGGTGCTAGGCCGCCTCCGCTGCGCCTGCTTCCTTGCGCGCCGCTGGACGTCGGCCGAGAAGACCGCTTCCCTCTGGGGACCCGACTCCGCGAAGATCGCGCGCGCGTCGTGAGTGGCGGCGCGCGCGCGATCTCCGTTCCCGGGCACGCCGGTCGCAGTGGCATGGGCTCCCAGGCTCAAAAGCGCTCCCGCCAACAGCGAGCGAGCGCCGCCGCTGCTCCTCCTCCCGCCGCCGCTCACCGAGACTCGGTGCCGCCGTTCTCGCCGCCGCCGCCGCCGCCGCCGCCGCCGCCGCCGCCGCCGCCGCCGCCGCCTCGCGCCTCGCCTCCGTCACCGCCGCCCTCCATCTCGCAGCGGCGCGTCCCTCTCTGATATGGCGCGGGCGCCTCGCTCACCGGCGCCTCGCCGCCGCCCCCCCCCCTTCTCGCGCCGCTCCGCTCGTGGCCGCCGCCTCCCCTGTCAATCCCGCCGCCTCCCCTGTCATCCCGCCGCCCGCACCACCGCCGCCACCGCCTCGCGCCTCGCCGCCGCCGCCACCGACCGCCCTCCCGCCTGCGCCGCTGAGCGCGGTGCAGGGGGCGAGCCCCCGCTGCGCAGCCTCACCGCAGTGCACTGCGCTCTCCGCGCCCCTGACGATTAGTGAGGAGGTGTTGCACAGCATGGAGCTCGGCGGGCGTTTAGCGAGCCCCTCAGCTAGAGTGAAATGCTCCCGCGCGAGTATGTTTGCCGCAGGCTGGCCAGATCGGACGCGTGGAGGGAGTCTAGGATGGGGAGAGAGGGAGGGGTAGAGGATTGGTTGGTGAACAGTCTGTCTGTGTCTAGGTTAGAGAGCAAAAGGGATAGAGGGAAGAAGGGAGGGAGGGGCGTTTCGTTCTAAATTGATGAGAGGACTAGCACTTCACCGCCCGCACACTGCCGCCCATCCCTCCAAACGGGCTTCTTGGGTGGAAAGAGATGCCACCGGCGGCTTGTCCGGTTACTCAAAACGGTCTGGTCCCTTCGTCGGATCCCCTCGAATGCAAGTCGCCGCGATCTTGTCCAAGAACGTGGGCTTCGGCATCTACGCGCTTGCCCTAGGTAGTCTAGGTGCTCAAGCTCAGGACTGGAGCATTCTTTCCGTGTGCTTCTGGGGTGAGCTTCTTCTTGACGCCGTCTTCCGGGAAATCCAAGAGCAGCTAGATGCTGCCCTGACCAAGCCTACGTTACGCCGAAACCAACACTGTACACGACCAAGCACCTCGAACAACGAACGGCTCGCCTTGGAGAGCCCCCCTTGTCGTTGTCGCCACGGCGCTGATTTCGATCCGGCCATCTTTGACTCACATCCACTCTCCGACACTAGAGCCGAGTCTCAAGAGAGAGAGAGGGAGGGTTGATCGATATTAGAATGATCTGCTGATTCAACACAGCCGCCCAAAGGAGCGCGCCGCCTCCAACACGGGGTCTCGGCTCTATCGAGCCATGCTAGCTCCAGCCCGCAGCCGCAGCCCCACCCGGCCGCCCGAGGGTGTTCCCTCTTCCCGCAAGCAGAGAAGACTAATCCTGGGGGAAGCAACCATATACGAAGCTCACGCCCTGTGCACAACACGAGTCGGTGAGACACTTGTTCCTTTCCTCCCGTGAGACCCCCGCGACGTGTGTCCTGAGACAGGCTGAAGCTCATCCTGCGGACAGCGAGGCTCAGCCCCTCAAGGCTGTGAGGGGGAATCGGGGAAAAGCGACGAGCTCGACTCATATATTCCAGTCCACGGACCACGGTCCTAGCAAATCAGGTTGGATATCACATATCATACTTGTGATCGGGTAAGGCAAACGCGGCGACGGCCGCGACAAAGAAGGGCAACACCTGCCGACCCGCCGCCTTGTGGAACCCCTCGTTGGGCCCGTGCGTCTTGCGCATGGTGCCCTCCGCGTCGCGGTGCGAGCGGTGGCCCGGCCCACACGTGAAGGGGACGACGCGCTCGCCCCGCAGCTCCTCCGGCAGACCGCGCCACAAGTGCGACGCGTCTGAGCGGCCGGGGTTGGGCTCGTACTTGAGCGTGAGGGTGCCCTCGTTGGCGGCACCGTCGTTGATGCCGTCGATGGCAGCCTCGAGGACACGTGGCAGAGAGGAGCTCGCGACGAAACACGCCTGCTGGGCGCCCGCACCGCCCTCGAGGTCGTCGCCGACCAGGTGCACGGCCGACGGGAGCGCGGCCTCCAGCTGCGCGATCTGGGCGCGCACCTCGCGCAGTGGGCGGAGGCCGCGGTAATTGAGGAGCAGTGTGTGCTCGACGTCTCCGCCCAACGCCGCCGCACTCAGCTGCGCAGCGAGGCTCGGTGGCTTGCAGCCCTCCGTCGCCGCTCGATCCTCGCGCCCTCTACCGCCTCCCGCGCGATCAGCCACGCTGCGCACCACGGCCTCCGCCACGGCCTCCCGAGGAAGGACGGCGACCCTGGAGCTCACGCGCGTCGGCTGGGCCTCGCTGCCGCTCCACAGCAGTCCCGGCGCCGCATCGCTCCCGCCGGCCCCGCCGTCCGTGAGCGACGAAGACCAAGCGAGCACCGTCGACACGGGCAGCGCCGCGCCGGCCCCGTTGTCGCCGTCGCCTGCACTCCCTCCTCCGACGGCGGCGCGCACGAGCTGCCTCCAGACGTGGTTGTCTGCGTTCCGCACTGTGCACGAGTGTCCGCCCTCCTGCGCTAGCACCCTGAGCGCCGAGCCGGCCAGCCCGAACGCCCCGAGCGCGGCGTCCTCCGAGACGTTCGTCGGCCAGATGCTCACCGTCTTCCACTCCACATGGTCCTCCAGCGCGAGCAGCGCAGACCCCAGCGCCGCGAGCCCGCCCTTGCACCGGAGCGACACGGAATGCCTCTCGCGATCGTAGACGCCTATCTCAGCCGCGCCAGCCGGGCGTAGCCTGACCGTGTTCTCCAGGATCATGAAGAACGTCTTGTGGGGAGCCTCGGCCAGCTGAAGCTCGCCAGACGCGAGGGACCGAGCAAACGCGGTCGCCGAGCGCGGCTGGTGTGAGCCGGCCTCCTCGTAGCGCGTCACCAAGAAGCCGCCGTTGAATGCCGGAAGGGCCCCGGCCGCCAGCTGCTCGGCGTACCAGAGCATGAACGCGACGCCCGCCTTGCAGTCGTTTGTGCCACGTCCCACCAGGTGCGACTGCGTCTCCCGGCAGGAAAATGGGTCGTGGCCGCCAAAGTCGACCGGATCTGCGTCCACAGTGTCGATGTGAGCGCACAGCCAGAGCAGCGGCCGCGAAGGGTCGATGGCGTCCGACCGCGGCTCGCACCGAAGGTTGCCCTCCACATCGGTGCTCACGCGCCAGCCGAACGGCTCGAGCAGAGCAACAAGGGCCTTTCGACAGTGCTCGATGCCTGCCGCGGTGGCGTGGGCGTCGCTGGTGACCGTCCGTATGCTGACGAGGGCCGAAAGGTGCGCGAGGTACGCGGAGAACGACTCGTCTGATACGGCAACCGGGCGCGGGCGCTTCATCGTGATGCCCTAACCAGCGCACGAAAGCGGCCTTGCGGCGGCAAAGAATATAAACAAAAGAACTCGGCGGCGGCAAAGAAAGTACTTTATGGCGCAACACTTTCGATAGACCGAAAGTAAGATCGTTCGGTGCAGAAACCCCGGCCATGCCCATGTAACGCAATTGTGCTCGATTTTTTTAGAAAAGGAGTTGTGGTGTTGATCGCCGCGGGAGCCCTCTTATTGAGCGGTGCAGACGCACTTGCCTTCGGGGGCAAGTACCCAAATCCGCTAATTTGGGCGTGCTTTCACAGCCTCACGAGAGTACAAAGAAAGCGTGACTTCCTAAAAAACGGGAAGTGGCGGCGTGCCGTCCTCCCATCCCTCCCTTGGGTTGTCCGTTTTCTGTCTTTCTTTCTGCCGTCCTCCCATCCCTCCCTTGGGTTGTCTGTTTTCTTTCTTTCTTTTTGCCTTCTCGTCGAGAGCTCGAGACAAGAGAAAGCGCACACAAAACAAGATCCATGAGACTTCTTCTCGGCGTTGAAAACTAACCTCCGAGAAACCCTTCGGGTCGCTCCTCATCGCAAACCCTGTCAGCAGAGTCCTCCTACGGGAATGTCCGCCGAAAATACTGAAAAAAAATCGATTGGCCTGTTCGCGGCCAGCACGGTGTCGCTGTGTGGGGCTCGAGCCGAGGGACGCCGAAGACCGCAGCGGTGCGAGTCGGGCAGCCGCGTGGCGGCTCGGCAGACCGTCGTAGCGCGGGACCAGACAGTCGTAGCACGTACCAGGCAGCCCGATGGCTGTGTCGGGCGCCTTGCATCAGATCTTTCGCTTCGTCTTTTGTTACGCCTGCGTCTTTTACTGCGTCAACAACTTCATCCTCAAGCCGGCGAGACTAAAGGCGAAGCAGGCACAGGCGCAGGCGGCACCGGCCGAAGCCGGAGAGGTGCAGCGCGTGACCAGGCCGCCGCACGTCAACGCGTGGCCTCGCGGATCGAAGCTCGCCCTGCAGCTCTACCTCTCGGACGGCGCACACTTTGAGCGGCCGCACCTGGATCCGTCCGCCGGAGGCGCGGCGGTCGTCCCCGCCACAGACGCGGCCGCTGCGTCCCGCGGGCTAGTCGCCACCGCCGAGGGCCTCGTCTACGGCGCCGCAGACGAGGCGGACTGCAGCCACACGGTGAGCTTGACGCTCGAGCCAACAGACGAGCTGAGAGCCAACCGCTCGCAGCTCTGGCTCCACGCCTACGTGTCGGTCGTCCCGCCGCCGGGGATCGCAACCGTCCCGGCTGCTGCCGCTGTGACGGAGGCGCATCCCGCCCTCGCCCTCTGCCCCCACCTCCGCCGCCCTCGCCGCCGCCCTCGCCGCCTGGCTCGCTCGCTCCCGCCCTCGCTCCCGCCTGGCCCTCGCTGCCTCTCCCCCTGGCCCTCGCCCACGCCCCCGCGCGCCTGCCTCTCCCGCAGGCGCACGTCCCTCTGGTGCGGCAGCAAAAGGTGCGCAGGAAGTCGAGCACCAAGAGGCTGCTGTCGGGCGAGGAGGCGGGCGGCGGGGAGGTCGAGGGCGGTGACGGGGCCGGCGGTGGTGAGGGCAACCCACCAGGCGGACACGCCCTTCCCAGCACGTCTGCGGACCCCGCGCCAGACCACGAGGCTGCGCCAGACCACGAGGCTGCGCCGGACCACCGGGCTGCGCCGGACCACGAGGCTGCGCCGGACCACCGGGCTGCGCCGGACCACGAGGCTGCGCCGGACCACGAGGCTGCGCCTGCGGAGGGCGGCGGCGGCGGCTCGGCGGGCCGCGAGGTCGCGCTGGGAGGGAGCGGCGGCGGCGAGGCAGCGTCTGGCGGCGGCGGAGGGGGCGGTGGCGGCGCGGATTCGTCGCTGCTCGACGTGATGCGGACGCTGCACAGCACCGGCACGGGCGAGTTCGACGTCTTTCCTCACTGGGCGGGTGGCGCCGTCCGGCTCGCCCTCCACCTCTCCCGCTCGAGGGATCTGTCCACGACACGTCGACGACACACGCCCGCGACACGCGCCGTAGGCTCGACCTCCTCTCGGACTTCACCTCCTTCCCGCCGAACGGCATCCCGCCACAGATGCGGCACGCCCTGCGCGTCGAGCCTGCGACGGGCGCCTACACGCCGCCGCTGTACGTCAACGAGCTGTGGAGCCTGCGCAGCGGCATGCCTCGCCTCAACGCCTCCACCGGGTACCTCAACCTCACCGTGAGTCTCGCGCCGACGAGTCTGGTCAAGTGGCAGCTCGGCATGCAGATGACACAATCCCTCGAGATGCAGGCCGAGACGCAGCCGAGACGCAGCCGAGATGCGGACCCAGATGCGGGCCCAGATGCACAGCGGAGACGTCGCCCTAGGCTGAGCCGAGACGCAGCGGAGGTGGATGACGCGGCCCCTCGCGGCGCAGGCGGCGGTGCACGGCGACGAGATGGTGGAGGAGATGCGCAGGATGCTGCTCGAGACCAACCCGTGGCTGCTCGGCCTGACGATGGCTGTCTCGCTGCTGCACAGCCTCTTCGACTTCCTCGCCTTCAAGAACGACGTCCAGTTCTGGCGCGACAACAAGTCGATGAAGGGCATCTCCCTCAACTCGCTGCTCCTCAACCTCTTCATCCAGGCCGTCATCTTCCTCTACCTCCTCGACTCGGACACCTCCTGGGCCAGCCTCCTCCTCGCCACCCCACGGCGGTGCAGCCTCGGCCTCGGCTCACCTCGGCGAGGCTCGCCTAGGTCATCCTCCTCTCCAACGGCGTCGGCCTGCTCATCGAGGCCTGGAAGCTGCGCAAGATCGTCAAGTCGGTCGCACTGCGCTGGCCAGCCGGGTCGTGGCGGCCGCGGCTGCAGCTCACGGCGGCCGACTCGTACGTGCTCTCCGACACAAAGGCGCACGACGAGGAGGCGATGGCGTACCTCGGCCGCGTGATCGCGCCGCTGGCGGTCGGCTACGCGTCCTACTCGCTGCTTTACGACGAGCACAAGTCTTGGTACTCGTGGCTGCTGCGCGCCGTGGTCGGCTGGTGAGGGAGGGCCCGCCGCCCGCCCCGCCCCCCGCCCCGCCGCCGCTTGGCGATCCCTCCGCTTGTCGCACAGCGTGTACTCGTTTGGCTTCATCAAGATGACGCCGCAGCTCTTCATCAACTACCGGCTCAAGTCGACCGCGCACATGCCGTGGAAGACCTTCATGTACAAGGCGCTCAACACCTTCGTCGACGACCTCTTCGCCTTCGTCATCACCATGCCAACCATGCACCGCCTCTCCTGCCTGCGCGACGACCTCATCTTCGTCGTCTACCTCTACCAGCGTTGGGCGTACGGGGTCGACTCGCGCCGCGCGAACGAGTTTGGGCAGGTGGGCGAGGAGGAGGGCAGCGAGGCGCTGCCTGCGCCACCCCAGGCGCCGGGGAGCACCGCGCCTGTCGACGCGGACGGCAAGCCCAAAGCCGAATGATTGGCTTTGGATGTACTATGTATCTCATTTGCGCTGTGTCTTTTGCGGGTTGGGCTAGCTCTCCTCTTTGACGTTGTCGCACTGTTCGTGCGCGCGCGGGGCGCGCGCAACGTAAAGCGCGGGGCCCGCGTAGCTGTGTATGTACATCGATCTCTCGCGCCCAGTCCCCCGGGGCCTAGAGTGAGCTGCAGATTTGTGTGAGAAACGTCATTTTAAACGACCAGTCACCAAAATCAGTTGATATCTCTTGTGCTGTATAGTCCTCGCCGAGCCGTCAGTGCGGCCTCGCCGCAGACTTGGCTGGCAGTGGCGGCAGACCCGCCATCATCCCGTCAAAGCTCTTCTGCTGGTGGGAGGCGAACGGGTCGGCGACGTCTATGCGCTCGGCGCCGCAGGCCAGCGTGAGCGTCCGCCAATCCTTGACCGCGTCAAAGGTGGTGCTGCGCGGCGGCTTGGCGAGGGCGAGCACAACCTTGCCCTTGGACTCGAGCACCTTGCACGAGCAGCCGGGAGGGTGGATGTGGTCGTAGAGTCGGCGGAGCGCGAGCACCCGCCTCGTGCCGTCGGGCAGGCCCTCGGCTGCAAAGTCGACCGCGTCGTCGCGAAATTCACACTGGACTGCCTCACGCCGCACGCCAGGCACGCTCAGGTACACCTTGACGTGCAGACCGTCGTCAGCCCACGCATAGTCCGAGATGTGGACCGTGCGCTGCGCCGGCGCGGCTCCGCCCGCGGCGCCGACCGCTGCGGCCTCGCTCGACGCCGCCGGCGCGGCGCTCCCCCGCTTCAGCAGCTTGGGCTCTGGCTTGGGCGCCGGCGGCTCCTGCGTCTCGACGCGGTTGGGAGCATAGTAGGCCGAGCGCTGCGCGCCCTCCTCGGGCCACTGCCAGTCCTCCGCCGCGAGGTCTCCGAGGTTGGATGCGTCGAGCATGGGTGGGAGTGAGGTGCGAGAGCAGTGGCGAGACTTGGTCCAGGAGAGGAGCCGAAGCGAACCAGGTTGAAAAAAAGAATTTTACGTTGGAATAAAGAATGTTACAAGAACTCCCTCGCACGACACTAGGCACGGAATAAAGAATTCCGCAACCGGTCCTCGCGCATTGGGTTGCTTTCTAGGCAGCGAAAAAAGAAAGAAAACAGACAACCAAGGGAGGGATGGGAGGACGGCACGCCGCCACCACACAGGGATTTTAAGGAGAGGTGTGTGGTGCGCTATCCGTCGCCCACCCTAGGGAGTCTGCCTCTTCCTATCTCTCTTCGCAGTCTCTCGCCGATTCTCGCTGCAACCTTCATGCCACCTCGCGGTCGTCCCACCCTCGTCGTTCTCTCCCTGGGGCGGGGGGGGGGGGGGCGACGGGCAGGCTTTTAGCCGGTTGGAGAAGGTAAAGTAGCAACTCGCAGACGTACTACACACGCAAAGCACGCTCCCCACGCTACTCGGTACCATGCTATCCTCGGGCCCGGTCATACTCCCTCGCCCGACGCGGTTTCGCGCGCCTGCGCTTGTTCCTCGGGTGTCGCCGCCCGCCCCCATCCCCCGCCTCACTCGAGGCGCCCACCTCCTCCGCCCGCCCCCCCCGATCCCCCATCTCCCCAAACACGCCCCCCTCCTCCCCACCTTCCACACCCACCGCCTCCTCCTCAATCGGGTCCCTCCCCCTCTTCCTCCCCCGCTCCCCCGCGACGCCCCCCCCTCCCCCCCCCCCGCCGCCCCCCCCGCCGACTTTGCTCACAGGCCCTCCTGCTCGGCTCCAGCGAGTAGACAAGTGTTACCATCAACAGAGGAGAAGAATCTGACCTCAGGGCTGATGTGACCAAGCGCTGGTAGGCTGGTAGCGTGGTTTTACCTCACACCCACCCATGGTCTCACACACAGCGTGCCGGCAGTCGCCGAGCAGTGTTGCTCACACAAGCCGCAGCACAAGTGACTGAGGGCCAGTGAGGGCGAGCCCATCGCTGTCACAGCTGTGGCAGCCGCACAGTAGGCTGTGTCAACTGTGCAGAGTGTGTGAGCAGCAGAGGAGCTTCACTCCAGGCTTCCAGGCGCAAAGAGCTGCATGCCACCAAGGGCGCTGTCGAGGTTCGCCGAGCGCGGCGCAGGTTGGAGGAAGCCGTCACCGACGAGCGCGTTGGACTTTTCACTCCGGACAAAGACGGGGACACAGCGGACGGTGCGGGGTGTGTCCCCGTCATAGCGGCGAGGCGCGGGACCGTCTGTGGCGACGAAGTGGGTCGCGTCCTCCGATTTCCGTCAACTCACGGTCCTTCCCCCCGTACACGGCTCACGGCTCACGGGGGCGGGGCACGGGCGTGCGCTCGACGGCTCCTCGTACGTACGACGGCTCCTCAGTACCTCGACGCACGACGGTCGACGCACGCGCGCGGAGTGCTGACGAGTCTAGAGCTGTCAAACGTTAACTTTGGGCCTAACAGTTGCACTATTGTTGGCTGAAAATCCTCAACGTTGTTCAAGTGTTCTCCCCAGCCCAAGCTGTTACTGTTTGTTACTGTTGTTACTGTTGTTCAGTGGTCAGCAAGCAGAAAATGCCAAAAACCCGGGTAAAACCCGAAAATACCTGGGGGTTTCCAGGTATTTTCGGGTATTACCCGCACTGGACGCTGGAGATCGTCGTGGGTCACTGCCAGGCCTTCCTTATTGTTGTTCAGCTGGCCTAACGTTAGCTACTGTTGTTGGGGAGCCCCACTGTTGTTCTGTTGTTACTGTTAACACTAGCAACACTGTTCAGCTCTTAACGTTTGACAGCTCTAGACGAGTCACGAGAGACAGAGAGCTGAGAGAGGCCGGCCGGAGCGTTTTTTTGCGCGCTCGATATCCACGCGTCACAGATCGGATCATAAGCCTTGGGATGTAACAAAACCCACACAGCGCTCCTGAACGCGCGCTTCCCGCTTCAGGTCGTGCAGCTTTCACACGAACCCCGACAGCGCCCTCGAGCTCGTCCGCATATCGCTCGGGGGCGAGGCGACTGCGCCGGTGGCGCTGCTGTCGGGCTCGGGGCACCGGCGAGCTCGAATGAATAGCCTCCACCACCATGAGTGGCGGCGGCGAGGGGGCGTCGTGAGCGGCGCCTCTGGCTGCGCTTCGACGGGCGCTGTCCGCACGTGCCTCGGCGTGGGGTGCGGGGCCGCCGGAACGGGCTGCTTGAGCTGCCTGCGCAGCTCCGCCACCTCGGCCGCCGCCCACCTGCAAAGGGTGAAGGGGAGGGGGTGTCAGCGTCCGCATCGCCCTTGTTTTTGGGCCCTGACGAACCGCTGCGGGCGGGCACGGCCACTTGCGGGCACGCGCGTGATCCCGTCCCGTCCCTCCCCTCCCCCCCCGGCGGCGGCAAGGCCCGCCTCCGCTGCTCGCTCAGCTGCAGCCGGAGCTCCGCGACGGTGCTCTGCAAGGCGTCGTCCCTCCCGCCCCTGCGCCGCGCCGTGTCCGCCTCCTCCTCGAGCTCTCTCAGCGCGGCGGCCACGTCGCCGTGCAAAGACCCGCGGCCGGGCGCCACCCTCCTCGGCCGGCGGAGCCGCTGAAGCTCGCCGCGGATGCGCTGCAGCTCCGCCGCCTCGGCCTCGCGCCGCCCCTCCGCCTCCTCCAGCCGCGCCCGCATCTCTCCCTCCTCCCCCGCCCGCGCCCGCATCGCCTCCTCGAGCCGCGCGCGCAGCTCCTCCGCCTCGGCCCGCAGCCCCTCCGCCTCGGCCTCGTGCGACCGCCCGACAGCCTGCAGCGCCACAAGGTCGTGCTCGCTCTCCTCGAGCCGCTGCTGCAAGTCATCAGCGCGCGCGTCGGCTGCAGCGAGCTGCTGCCCGAGTTGCGCCGCGCCCTCCGCAGCTTCTGCCGCCGCCGCCTCCGCTGCGGCTGCCGCCGCCGCCGCCGCCGCCTCCGCCGCTTCACTCCACCCATATCGCGACTCTGGCGCGGCTGCACCGCCGACGCCCCAATCGTCGCTAGACCCACTGCCGCCGCGGCCGCCAGAATAGCCCCCGCCGCCGCCGCCGCAGTCGCCACCGCCGCAGTCGCTGCGAAGCTGAGCGAGCTTGGCGTGCGCTTCGGCCAGCTCTGCTCGCAGCTGCTCGTTGGTCTCGCTCAGCTCCGTCTGGCGCGGGTCGGGCGGCTGCTCGGGCGGGAGGATGGTGTTGACCACGGCGACGGTCTGAATCGTCTTTGCGCGCGAGGCGAAGAGCAGCGTCGAGTGCGTCTCGGAGGCGTCGCTCTCCTCTGGCGAGCAGGCGACGAGCAGCAGCGTCTTGGAGTTGCCTCCGAGCGACTCTTGCAGGATGCGCGTCAGCTTCGAGTTGCGGTACGGGACGTGCGCCTTTTCGCCAGCAAGTTCAGAGTGATTCCTCACCAACGGTCTCAATCACAGGCTCGGCGAGTGCGCCTTCCCGTCGGCGAGGGCGGAGATGACCATCGAGAGCGCCTGGGAGTTGCAAGCCAGACCTCAGGCAGGCGCGGCTGCGGCGGGGAGGGCGGAGGGAGGCGGCGGAGCCGAGAGCGACGCGTTGATGCCCTTGGCCTCCTCCAGCGTCTCGCCTGGAGGACACTTCCGAGAAGGCTCACGCCAGCTCCCGCCCAGCCGCACCTCTGCCCTCTCCTCGAGAAGGCTCGCCCGCCGCGCCCGTCCGGCTAACCTTCTCGGAGCCGGCGAGATCGGCCACGTTGAGCCGCGACACCCGCACCGAGCCGTCCGCGCCCTTCCGCTCAAGCGTGAGCGTGAGCAGCGCGTGCGAGCGCGAGGACTGCGCGTTCATCTGCGTGGCGCCAACCCTCCGGCTCGATCCGCCGGTCTCGAGGCAGCGAAGCACCTGCGGAAAAGGGGCGGGAGGGGCTCGGGGGCGGAGAGGCGGCGGCGCGGCCTGCCGCCGGCCAAGCGCGGCGCCTCCTCCTCCTTCGTCACCTGCGCCTGGCTCAGCCCGTCCACGAAGACGCCGCGCTTGCCCGATTCCCTCACAGAGAGGGAAGCGTCCGACGGCTCGAGCAGGTCGCGCACATTCTCCTTGTAGATCTCGAGGTAGGAGCAGGTGAGCCGGTGCGTCGCGGCGCCCGCGTCGGACCGGATCCACTCAAATATGTGCCGCACCGCGCGTTGCAGGATGCCGGGGTCTCGCGCAGTGCCAGTCACGCTGTGCGTCTTGCCAGAGCCGGTCTGCCCATACGCGAGCACCGTGCCGTTGTACCCCTGCAGCACCGCCTCCACGATGGGAGAGACCTGCGCGTACGTCTCCTCTTGCGACGCGTGCGGCGGTAGCACGCCGTCAAAGGTGTGGCTGCTCGCCGCCGTCTCCACGGACAGCCCATCGTCCCCAAAGCGAACGTCGCCGTCAACCGAGGCGCCAGGCCGCGCGGGGCGGAAGCGAGCGACGACGCTGATGGAGGTCTCGCCCATCTGCGGGTTGCTACCTCGGCCCATCTCTGGGACGGAGGGCGTTGGCACAAGCACAAAGCGGCGCGCTGTCGCGGGGCTGTGGGCTGTGGGCTTGGGCTTGCTTGTGTGTCCGATCCGACGCGTCCGGTCAAATGGGGAGTGCTGGTGAGAATTCTACGAATACAAGCCCCTCTCACAGCAGACTGGCACGAACTAGCACCACAAAAGGCACAGCAGACAACGGCCCCTTATGGGCCGTCGAAGAGGCCTTCACACCTCCGGCCTCGCCCCCCCTTCCCAACCCTCCCCTGGCTCAGGCTCCTCATCCTACATCCTCGCGGCGCGCAGTGCGCACCCCGCCCCGGGAAGACGAACCCTTCCGCCGGCGTGCCTCGCGGGACTGCCGCCCGCGGCCGCCGCCCTCCCCCCCCCCCCCCGCCGCCCGCGCCGCCTTCTCCGCCGCCCGCGCGGCCGCCTCCGCCTCCCCCGCCGCTAACAGCGCCTCCCTTCGCGTGACCCCTATGGGCCCCTTGCGCATCCAGGAGAGGTCGCGCGAGCGACCTATCCAGGGGTTACTCGAATACGGCGCAACGTTGCCGCTGCGCAGCTCCGAGTAGTCGCCGAAGCCACCCCCCAAGAAGCCCTCCAGGCAAGCGTCGCAGACCCACTCGCCTAACTGAGAGATCTGAAGCCCATAGGCATCAGGACCCTCGCCGCGCCGAGAGAATCAAAGAAGCCGAGCGAGAGAGACTGCCTTGAGACTGCACGGAGAGAGAGAGATAGGAAGAGGCAGACGCCCAAGAGTGGGCGACGGCTAGCACCACACTCTTCTCCTTAAAATCCCTGTTTTTCCGTCCTCCCAGCCCTCCCTTGGGTTGTCTGTTTCTCGTTCTTTCTTTCTCGGCTCCCGTAGAGCGTAGTCGGTACCTGTACCTGTGTTAGTGCCAGTGCGCGCCTGCCAGTCCCGTGCCCAGTGTCGTGCGACGGAGCTTTCTTGTAAAATTCTTTCTTTGCCCACCAAGCCGTTATTTGTTTGTTTGCTATTGATTGGCAGATTTGTTTTGTATGATTGCTCTGGGGGGGCGCGGGGGCCCCCGGAGGCACCGTGCGCCGCGCCGCAGTGCGGAAACGGGGCTCCGGCTCTATTAGTCTCTATTAGCACCGACTTCCCGATTAAGTACGGTTAAGTAGAGGGCAGATTTGGAGAGATCTCGAGGAGTACATACAGATAGACCCTCCAATCATCAGAAAACTCCGACCTGATCGGTCGTACTGACCGCCGACAGATCACTCCAGACAGCAGACAGGCCGACGTCTGCACGCGGCCGGCCGGGCAAGAGGCTTGACACGATTCGACCCTGCGACCCTGACGCCGCTGCTCTAGCTATCAGACATGCACTGCTGACTGCTGCCACAATGTGCGACCTGTGCTGGCCCACTTGGCGGCCTTCTCCCGGTCAGTGGTGAGGCGCAGTTCAGAGCTGTCGATGGCGCGATGCCGCACTGGTCCCACATTGGTGACACTAGACCACCAAGTTGGCCGGTCCAAGAGAGAGGCACCGGCGCTGTCGTGAGAAGGTGCATGGTCCCTCTTGACTGCCCATGCGCGCGCGAGGCTGTGTAGGCATAGCCTCGAGAGTGCCAGCAGCCACGTCCAAGGCGACGCGCATTGCGCCAGAAGCGTGCACACGATGGAAGGACACCTTCCTACTGGCCGTACGATCAGGTCGTAACGGAATGCTTGATACTAAGGCCGCGAGCTATGCAGGTGATCAATTGTGCAGCATGGCACGGTCAGCAGCGCCGAAAGGATGTCGCAAGGCGTGATAGCATGGCCGCAAGTTCGCCGAATTCCCATGAAAACAAGTAAAAAATCTAGAAAAAGAAAAAATCGCCCAAAAATCGGCGCCTGCGGCGGGCCATGGGACCCCATCTCCCCCCCGCATGGACACCCTCTGGGCCCCCCGCGCCGGCCCAGAGTTTGATTGGGTGAACGGAGAGAATGTGTTTTGCGTGAAGAGAGAATGAGAGAGTGCCGGGGTTTGCTCTCTGGCCTCTCTCTCTCTCTCTCTCTCTCTCTCTCTCTCTCTCTCTCTCTCTCTCTCTCTCTCTCTCTCTCTCTCTCCTCTCTGGTGTGTGTGTGTGTGTGTGTGTGTGTGTGTGTTTGTTGTTGTTGTTGTTGTGTGTGTGTGTGTGTGTGTCTCCCTCTCTCTGAGAGAGAGGGGGGGGGGGAGTTCAAACCGTTTGTTTCTCCTCCTTCCCTAGTTAGTAGTTAGTAGTCTGACGACTCCGCAGACTGCTGGCGGGCCTCGGAGCGCCCAGTGCTGTTTCCGCGCGTCTCGGCCGATCTCGACCTAAGCGCCATCAAAGCACGCCCTATTTCAAGGAGGTGCGCCATTTCATTCACCGAAACAATCGTGGGGGGAAGGACGATCTATCCGGGCATTGACACATGGCGTGCCTCGCAGCGCTCGTTGTCGGCGCCGCGGCGCAAGTCGGCGATCCCACCATCGACTGGCGCTGTGGCGACGGCACCGATAACTGCCCGCGCAGAGCTCAGGCCTCGCCACCAAATCATTTACGCGACCGGCCTAGCGGGCCTGCCTGCTCCGAGTGCCCGCCGCCGCCTTGGAAAATGCGCCCGCCGCCGAGCTGCCGAGCGTGTTACGTCCAGCGCAGCCTTATTCCCGGCACCGCCGCAGACCCTGGCCGATCAGACGGCTCCCAGCTGCTCGACGAGACTGATTGGCCTCTGGCGATCCGCACGCGCAGCGCCTCCCTCGCGGCCGCCATGTGGCCAGGCGCGGGCGACTTTGGCGAGTCGGACGTATTGGCGGACGAGCCGGGCTCGGGCACTCTGCTCGACGAGCCGGGCCCAGACGCGAGGCACACCCGGGGGCGATCTCTCTTGTTTTCTTAGCACAGCTCGCGCATTCGGCCATCGGCCCAGGGCGTTGGGGGCGGGGAATGCCAATCCAATGTGTCGGCATGGCCTCGGCCGGAGGAGAGGGTGAGGCGGCTTGTGCGTACTGCTTTTGTGCGTGTGTGCTGTGAATGTGACATGTACATGTACATGCACCTTGCTGTGTACCTCTCTCTGCTGACTACTCTCAGTGTGCGGTGGGGTGGTGCTCCGGCCGTTTTTTTACGGCGCTTAAGACTAGTTGCAAAAAGTCTGACCGGGAAAACCCGCCAAAAACTACCAAAAACGCTGTCACGGTCAGCTCGGCACCTATCTACTCAAAAAAAGTGACATAGAGCACCCACTTTTTAAGCGTTCCGGGCACACACAAGGTCCGCCTGCGTGCGCCGCCAGCTTCCCAGGGCCATAGCGCGAAAAACGAAGGAGGAGATGCATCCTAGCTGTCGCCACCGAAGGCGACTCGACGTCGCTGAGGTCGGAGATCAAGCTCTGACAGGTCACACGTCGCGTCCTCTTTGACGCCGACGTGACTCACCCGTGCAGAGCGCATCAGGACACGGTCTCGACGCGCTCGGTACGACGCCTGCGACCCGTCTCGGGTCAGGTGGCACGACGCTCATCGCGCCTGCCAGCGCTGCCGTGCAGGCTGCCACGACGAGGTCGAGAACGCTTCTATATACGCTCGCCGAGCCTTCCTTTCCCTTATCCCTAGTCGTGAAGTCCTTTCCATCCCATTAGGCAGCCTGGGAACGGTGGCGGTCAGAGGCAAAGCCTACGAGGGGTGGTGGAACCACATGTCACGGCTACTGCCGGCTCGACCCCACGATAGCCTCCGAAGGCTGACTTTGCGGCACCATCATCGGACGATGTCGACGAGTTGGGTCGCTCTCGCGGTAGCCATGGGAAGCCCCCCATACTAGAGTAGCACCAGCCATGGCCTCAGGGAGCGCGGGCGAGAGCGCTGGGAGCAACACGGACAAAAGAACATCAAAAGTGGTCATTGTGACACAGCACCCGTATATCCCGCGTATTTGCAACTAGTCTTTAGTGGCGGTGTCGTCTGACGTCTCTCTCGCCCTCTCCACGACCACGTTCCTGTTCGCGTTGCTGGGCACTCCTGTTTTGCGAGTCGCCGTGTACTTTGAGCCCTCGCTAAATAAATACAAACATGGCCCGCTAGATGGGCAGCGCCGACCAGCAGAGTGCATCAGGACTCAATGCATTCGCGTGGCAGTATCTCTCGTAAGAGGACCGCGTGAAGCGGCCTGAGACGACTTTTCGCCGTTGGCATGAGTCCTCGGCTGGCGCGACGGCAGGCGGCCCACCAAGCTGCTGCAGCGAATCCGCGCTCGCCACCCACCGCAGCGCAAACGTCGCGCGGTCGAGCCACTCCCGGCCAGCGCTCGTGACACGCCCGAAGGGAGTGAAGGTGGCCCGCACGATGGCCACGGCAACCACACTGAGGAAAAAGACAGCCTTGCTGACCTCAAAGTCGAAAAAGTGCTCGAACTCGTACTGCGCGAGGGTTTCTGTGCTCCAAGGCAATTTATCGCCGCCGAGCTGCTGATCTCCCAGCGCCGCCGTCTGCACCGTGCTTATTGCCCGCTCCTCGTCCAGAGGAGTCTGTAGGGTGGAAGCGGTGTCGACGTATTCTGCCGTCCGCGCGGACGGCCCGTGCAGCAGCCCGTCGAGGAACTTCGAGGCCATTGTTCGCGGCTCAAGTTGTTCGCGGCTCAAGGCAGCCGAGGTGGGTCGCCGCCGCTCTCAAGGAAGTCGCGATTTTTCTTTTTTAAATCCAAAAAAAGACAGAAATGACGGGAATGGGACGGAAGCCGAGAGCGCTCGCAAAGCCGACGAGGCACCCAAAGTCCGGCCAAGTCGAGACGAGATGCTGACCAGAGGACGCCGGTCCGGGCCTGTTGCGGTCTCGCACGGGCGCCACTGTATTGATTGGCTGGGCTCTTCGCCTGCGCTCTCCTCGGCACTGCGATCGGGCTTAATTCTTGACCTTGAGCTTGACATTATCGGTTTTGAGAGAGATTTTTACTGCTCGTTCTCAGGACAAGAATGTCCATGCACACCCGACGCATCCCACGCGCCTGTGAATAACGTCTGGGAACGCTCCAGAAGATTTTTATCTACCCTATGAACCGCCAACGGCGATTCGAACCCAGGTCCTCAGATTCGAACCCAGGTCCGCCGACCATAGGTCGAGCGGCTGACATCGAAGTGAGCCGCCGATCATATGTCGAGCGGCGGTCTTCGGTTCGAGCGGCCAATCCTGGGTTGGCGGCTGTGGGGAGTGAAAAATCGTGTGTCGGAGTGATGCCACAAGCGGACTGGCGTCGTGGAGGTGTAAAAACATTTTTGTGTGCGTATTTTATTAAACTTCTTTTCTGGGCTAACGAACCCCTGCCACATTGTGAAGTGGGCAGAAAGAAGGTGTGAACAGACAGGCGGATCGAGTGTGAAGAGACGCCATGTCATCGGACCCCAAACCCGTCGGCGGCCAGTGGCACAAGGCCGCGCGCGGGGAGTTGTCCCCCCCCAAGGGCGCGAGCGAGGAAACGCTCGTGCCTCAGCTGTTCACGGCATCAGTGCCGGACCCGCGTACCGTGCAGATTGGTAGCGGCGGGCCTGACAGCAACAAGCGCGCACAGCCCGGCGCGCCGCACTGCTTCTTCCAAGAGGAGCAACTTGCACCCCGGGACTGGACCATTCTCGGGGACGGGCCGGAGAGGCGCAATACTCTCACCATCCCGCTCGGCTCGAGCACCATTCGCGAACGCCTGGACCACTTCTGCCCGATCGTCAAGGAGGATGCGATGGCGGCGGTCGCCGCGATTGAGTCGACGTGGACGGCCTTCCGATTTTACTGCCCATGCGAGTGCGCACCCGAGTCCGGGTCCTGCCGAGGGTTCGAAACATGCAAGTCGGCGCTGTTTGACTACCTCTCGCACTACCTGCTGGCGATGACTAGGATCATCAGGGCAGAGAAGCGCTCCTGCGACGTCTTCACTGTGCGGGAGGCCCTCGACCTGGTGGGCCGCGCCATCGAAGAGTACGCCTACTACGCGCCCAACATGTGGGTGGAGTCCGGGATCATGCTCGACGATGCGACGCTCGAGCTGACCCACTGCGCGATGGATAACATCGTGCTCACCCTCATGTCTGGCCCGCTCGGTGTCCGACCCCACTACCTTTTCGGCGACCTCGTGATCAACGCCGAGGCAATCGTCGACGTCTTCAACGCGAAAACCATCGACCCGGAAGACCTCTCGAAGACGATGCTCTGGTCGGAAGTGAGGACGAAGGCGGGTGCGAACCTCTTCCTTACCAAGGCGATGCAGCCATTGGTCCCGAACGTGCCCCAGTTTCAATTCGCGGTGGCGAAGGACCTGCTCGATGAGTGGTTTGCCTCCATCGAGGGGGTCCAAGAGTTCTTTGACGAGCAGACGCTCAGCGCATGCGCCATCTCGCCGCCGCCGGCCAAGGCCGCCCGGTACGGCAGCGCATTCATGGGTGGCCGCACGGACTCGCCTCACCCGACGCGCCTTGGCGAGATCACCTTTGACGAACCGCCCGATGGATTTCTTTTCCATGGGGGACTATCATCGCCGAAGCATTCGCTTACACTCAAGCCCTCGATGATGCTCTCGCCGCCCTTCTCGCCCGTCACCGCCAACGTGAACGACGCCTCGCATTTCGCCGGCGGCAACCGCCTCAACACGCCGCGCCCGCCGTCGATTGCGTCCTTCGCCTCCCAGGCCACCTCCGGGCTGCACAACGGCTCGCAAAGCTCGCACAACACCTATGATGACTACGGCACCACGCCCATGTCGGGGTCGCTGCCGCCGAGCCCGTCGCCCACCAACGCCTTCGGCGAGCCCCCCACCGACGAGGGGGAGGCTTCGGCCGAGGAGATGCCCGAGGACGAGGGCATCCCAAGCGGGGGCGAGCCGCAGCCCGTCGCGGCACACATCCAGGTCAAGCAGGCGTATCGCGTCCTCACCAACGAGGCCCTCGGGATGTACCACGACCAGGGCGACCACGACTTCGTGATGGTCGCGTCTGGCCTCGTGGCCAAGCACCCGCCGATCCGGCAGGCCTTTGCCAAGGTGGAGGTTGAGCCTGGCACCCCGCCTCCCCACCTGCGGGACGGAGTGATCTTCGCCGCGAACGAGCCGCCCGCCAAGTTCGCCATTGACCTCGAGCGCGCGCTCTCCGAGGGCGATGCGCGCGCGCTCGTTGGGCGCTCGGTCCGCGCGTGCCTCAAGACGTACGCGGCGATTGCGCCCAAGAACAAGGAGATCAAGATCGGGGTGCAGGACGCACTCGAGGCACTCGAGATGCTCATCACCACCGAGGGAACCAAGGCCTTCATGGCCTCGGGCGGCCGGGGCGACAACCCCGTGTGCGCTGTGCTTTGGCAGGTTGCGCTGACGTTGATGGGCGTCATCACCCAGCTGGGGTACACCTACGTGACCTCGCTCTCCAAGCCCGCCAACGAGACCCGGCCGACCCCGGCAATGCCGGCCCTCACGCACCGGTCGGCGCGCGGGGCCATTGGCATCCTCTACTTCCACCGCCTCTTCGGCTTCGCCGTGGAAGACCTCGTCGAGCGCATTGTGGCGTACGAGGACGGCGAGGGGCTCATCCTCACGCGCCCCATCATGTACGCACCCGCCCCGCACCCACAGCACACACGGATCTGCCCTGCCGCACCTTCAAACTCCCTGCCACCTCCCACAGGCCCATCGCGTGAGATGGAGACCGCGGGCGGGGGTGGCGGACCCTCCCCCATGGAGGTTGGCGGCGGGCGGGGCGGAGAGGAGGGGCGGAGACCCCGCATGCATGAATGTCTTGGCCCCGCCGGCCCCGCCCGCATGAGTGTCATGGCCCCGCTTAGTCGGGGGTTACATGTGGAAGAGGTTGGAGACGCCCTGTCGATCCCAGTGTGCAATACCGCCACAGGGCGGTTTGCCAGGGAGGAGGATAGCGCCGAGGGCCCCAATAGGGGCGGAAATGGATTTCATATCCGAATGTTCCCCCAAGGCGTGAAAAAGTCATGCCCTGACCCGGCAGAGGAGGGACCGTCACTCGGGCACAAGGCCACGGAGTCAATCCCTATCCTCATGACGCTTTCAATCGAAAGCGAGGGGCACGATGGCGGCCGCCTAAGCCGCAGATCTTCACCCTGGAACCTCCGAGACAATACCACAAGCCTTAGAAGTGCTCCTAAATCGAAAACGCCACTCGGAGAAAAGGGTCCCCCCCTCGAGATCCGTTCGACCAAGTGTGTCCCCGTTTACATGACGAACATATCCGAGGGCGAGGAGTACGATGATGAGAAAATTGGGCGGCCGCGTCTACCCGATGGCCCCAGGGAGAGCGAAAGGTCGCGCCCTGGTGAGACATCGAGCGGCTATGTGTCGCAAATCGATGAGATTGCGGCTCTCATTCTCGAGGGCATGCGCCGCGCCCTAGTAAGCGCGCCGTACCGTGCAACGACGACATCACCAATCTCACCCACCTCGAAGAGGGAGAAATGATGCACCCACGATACGCCGAAATTGTTGGCAAGATAGGGTGGTTGGCCAACATCTCCCGACCAGACATTGGCTACGCCTACTCGATGCTCTCAAAGTTCCTAAAGGGGGGCGGGGAGCGCCATTTCAACATTGCCCTTGGCGTCCTCGCTTACCTGGACAAGACAAGGGACAAGAAGATCACCTATCGCCGCGAGGCAGATGGCAACCTCGCCGATCACATCGTAGAGCATGCCGACTTAGCCAGCTTCGACTACGACAGGTTCGTGCCGATCATCTTCTCGGACACCTCTCATGGCGGGGAAAAGCCTCAGGCGGGATACGTGATTTTTGTGTGCAATGGGCCTGTCTCTGCACACGCTGGGCGCCTTAAGTCCACGCCCACCTCATCGTCCGAAGGCGAGTACGCCATTGCGACCAAGGCCACACAAGCGGCCATCGCGGTCTCGGACACCATCAAGTTCATGGCCGAGGACCTACCCGACTACAAGGGCAACAAGTCAGACCTCGGATGCACAATGCCGCTCTTCTGCGACAATAGGGCGGCCGTGCTCCTTAGCGAGGGCAACACCTCCTCGAAGCGTATGCGACACGTTGCAACGCAGATCGCCTTCCTACGCGAGCAGGTGAAAGACACGAAGCGTGTCAAGCTCATCCACATCCGAACGCAAGGGCAGATAGCTGACCTCTTCACGAAGCCGCTGGCCGCGGCTGTCTTTCACCCTCTCCGCGCCTTTGTTGTGGCGTGACACCACAGAAGGCTACGACGCCCACCCACTACAGAGGTGGTGAGCAGACGGAGGTTGCGTCACCGTGCCGTAAGAGCGTGACGACCCCATGCAGGTTAGGGACGAGCTGTGTAGGTCCAGCGACTAGGATGCGATGCGCATCGGCTAGTCACTGAGGGGGTGATCTGCTCGTTCTCAGGACAAGAATGTCCATGCACACCCGACGCATCCCACGCGCCTGTGAATAACGTCTGGGAACGCTCCAGAAGATTTTTATCTACCCTATGAACCGCCAACGGCGATTCGAACCCAGGTCCTCAGATTCGAACCCAGGTCCGCCGACCATAGGTCGAGCGGCTGACATCGAAGTGAGCCGCCGATCATATGTCGAGCGGCGGTCTTCGGTTCGAGCGGCCAATCCTGGGTTGGCGGCTGTGGGGAGTGAAAAATCGTGTGTCGGAGTGATGCCACAAGCGGACTGGCGTCGTGGAGGTGTAAAAACATTTTTGTGTGCGTATTTTATTAAACTTCTTTTCTGGGCTAACGAACCCCTGCCACATTGTGAAGTGGGCAGAAAGAAGGTGTGAACAGACAGGCGGATCGAGTGTGAAGAGACGCCATGTCATCGGACCCCAAACCCGTCGGCGGCCAGTGGCACAAGGCCGCGCGCGGGGAGTTGTCCCCCCCCAAGGGCGCGAGCGAGGAAACGCTCGTGCCTCAGCTGTTCACGGCATCAGTGCCGGACCCGCGTACCGTGCAGTTTTAAAGACCAACAAGAAATCACGACGCGCACTCGGTTTTGTTCGCAACTTCATGAACTATACCTTCTCTCTCCGACGAAACAACAAGAGAGAGTCAACAACAACGGTAGGAAGGGGCAACCAGTATGTGGTGTGAAAACCCCTATTTGGTGCGGCGGCGCAGAGTGCGCCGATTCGGCGCAGAAATCGGCGCACTTCTGCGCCGGCTGCGCCGGTGCCGGCGCACCTTGCGCCGCCGGCGCACTTTGCGCCGCCGGCGCACTTTGCGCCGGCCGGCGCACTTTTTGCACCACATAGGGGTTGCCACCACACTGGTGCGCACTCGCTCTCTGCCGCTGCCAACGATTGAGCCCGGCCCACGTGGCGCATTGCTCGGACCGCAGTCACTGGAGTCGGCGCCGCCGCCTCTGCTTGTTTTCCGCGGACCGAAACGCCGCCGACGAGGACACTCGCATGACGAGGACACTCGCCGACGACAGCGGCGCCTGAGGGCGTGGGCTGCACGGCCCTTCGGGGCGGCCCGCGGGGCAACGGGAGGGAGCTCTCCCGCCGTCGTGGCGCACTACATGTTCCGGCCTCTCTACAGTCGCCTTTTGGCATCTCCTCTCGCCGCCGAGTTAGACCCCGCCGCACCGACATCACCGCCAGCGCCCTTCCCAAGCACCTTCCCGGCGGGCAGCGCTCCGTAGCGGCGCTGGCGGCCCCTGCGAGCCGGCCGTCACCGCGAGTGCGTACTCGAAGGCGCGCGCGTCCCCTCCCTCCCCGGCCTGCCGCGTCCCTCTGACCACCCCTCCGCCCTCCCCCTCCCGGGCCAGGCGTGCCTCGGGGGCGTACAAAATGGGCGCGGAGCGCATACCCGGCGACGGTCTCTCTTGTGCCTGAGCGCTGCCCCCCTCTCGGGCGCTGCGAGCTGCGTCATGCGCGTCCCTTCCGCCGCTCGGCCGCGCCCCTGCCCGACTCACCCTCCGACTCGGCCGCAAGACCATAGCACCGGCACTGCTGGCGACACAGGACGACCGCCAAGAGCGCTACACCAACCCCCCCTGGCATACATGGAAATCTCTGCGCAACATCGGAAGATCCTTGGACTGTAGATCGTAGATGCCTTTTAGAGATCTCTTAAGTGGCAAATCTCCTGCCAAGAGCTGCAGTAGATTGAAGAACTGGTGGAGGCAAATCTTCTCCGGTGTAGATGCTCGAGAGGAGTCTGAGATCTCGCGTTTGGTGCGTGCAGTCGCTTGAGATCTTGCGACAGAGGTGGAGATTCTGACTTCGCGCCAAAGGCGCCTAGAGATCGTGTGGGCCGACTGGAGATTGCAAAATGGCGCGAAAAGAGGGTGGAGATCCTTTTGCATTGTGAATGAGTCCATAGCGCATCTCCTTGAAGGTTTGAGCCCCCCTCCTCCCCCGGGCCCCCGAATCGACAGTGGAGATTGGAGATTGGAGATGGAGATCGGAGATCTGACTGAATCCGGCCTAAGATGACGACGTTGGAGATTGGAGATTGAAGATGGAGATCGGAGATCTGACTGGATCCGGCCTAAGATATAGCGACGCTGGAGATTGGAGAGTACTGGAGAGATGGAGATCGGAGCCCCCCAGCCCCTAGTGGTGTCTCATCGATTTTTTTGTTTTGTTTTTAGATAAAGGTCTGTGCGCGGACGGCCTGGGGAGCCTGCGGCGCCATTTTAATCTGCGCTCCTCTTTATGGCCTGCGGCGCCTGGCTTGAGCTTGGAAGTGTAAACGAGTCCGCCAGGGCGGTCTGCAAACACGAAGCGCGCTGCGCGGCGCGCGCGGTCTACGCCGAACTGGGGGCGGTATCATGGTTCACGCTGCCAACTCGGCAAATAGGCTCGCCGACATAGACCGCGTACATAGACCGCGCGCGCAGCGCGCTCCGTTTGCAGACCGCCCTGGCGGACTCGTTTACACTTCCAAGCTCAAGCCAGGCGCCGCAGGCCATAAAGAGGAGCGCAGATTAAAATGGCGCCGCAGGCTCCCCGGGCCGTCCGCGCACAGACCACAGGGAAAAACAAAAATCTATAAAACATCTATCAACACCACTAGGCTCTAGGGGGTGGGTGGGCTCCGATCTCCCCATCTCCAATATTCTCTAATCCACAGCGTCGTCATCTTAGGCCGGGGATCCAGTCAGATCTCCGATCTCCATCTTCAATCTCCAATCTCCAACGTCGTCATCTTAGGCCGGATCAGATCTCCGATCTCAATCTCCAATCTCCAATCTCCAATCTCGATTCGGGGGCCCGGGGGAGGAGGGGGCTCAAACCTTCAAGGAGATGCAATTTGGATTCATTCACACTGACCATCTCTCATCTCCAATCTCCAATCTTCTACTTGGCCACTGTCGCCGCCGGCAGCAATCTACGACCTCCATTTTCAATCTTCGATCTCACATCTGGGGCGGATGGCTGGGCGCTAGGATCTACAATCTGCATTCTCCATCTCCTATCTCCACATTTTGGCCCTGTTGCTGCTCAGAGCGATCTGCAATCCACAATCTCAATCTTCGATCTTTAGTCTTGAATGGGGAACCG